>NC_090784.1:3540000-3710000 GCF_040054535.1 Antennarius striatus | reverse complement strand
GAGAAACAGAGGAGGGGAGGACAGATATGAGGGGGGAAAGAGGGAATTCCAAATCTTTCTACGAATGTAATTGCTTATGTTAGTGTGAGAATCCAACTGAAACATATTAACATACATGATATCCATGAGACTTTTGGCTATTGATAATTATTTGACAGGATGAGTTCGGAAGGAATTTGGTTACTGACCTCACTGGTTGATGGTCAATTTAAGAAATGCATAAAAAGAAAAGAATCCATTGGTATGGAGTCTTCATTAATGTGAGGAGTCTGTCCAGTTTCTCCTCAGGGATATTGTGCGGAGATCATTGGATGCTTGCTGAAGCACCCAGACACATGCAGATGCTGTAGAGTAGCCATGTAATCATGTGCCCCCTCCTGAGAGGATGGTTAAGAGCTGTCTATGACACAACACAGATATGGTTTTCATTTTATACTGATATTGTGTATTTGTTAAGCTAGATCCTACCTGCTCTGTGTCAGGTTCCCCTCACATGGGACAAGTGGGACCTCTTGGCCAGCATTTAATAAATAGATAGATGAAAATTCTTTCCAGTCTTCCGTGTTTCACTTTCAGTGTTTGGGATCCAGATCCACTTGAACAGTTGAAACACTCTATGCCAAAGCATTGCAATAATGAGACAGCAGATTAAAGAAATGGGTTTGTCTTTCCTTCTGTTTTAAAGCCCTAGGAAGTGTTTTCTCAGCAGGAATGACAAGTCCTTACTTGGGATTGAAGTATCTTGTAGTTGTAAATAACACTGCATATGCATAATATCCTAGCTGTCATGTTTTTTGGAAGGAAAAATGCTCTTTGGGCATTTGAGTTGGTTTAAAAAGGTATTTTCCCCCTGCCTGCAGTCACCTTGGCTCTAATACCACACACAAAGCTAAATCGGGCTCTAGCTTGTCAGTCACACTCATCTGCCCAGAGTCCACAGGCTCCCGTCCACCAGCGGTCCAGCTCTGTGACCTTCGCCTGTCTAACGTTTTATTTTCCTGCCTGTTTTTAGTCCTGGCTTGCTGTGACTTGGTCCTCATGTTAGTTTTTCACTTTCTCTTAACATCCATTTTCTTTTCTGGTCATGCCGTTTTTATCATCCTGTCTCCCACAAAGGTGTTTGTAAATTAGTGTAAACAAATCCCTGGCTGGATTTTAGAAGGAAGCAATGACCAGTGAATACATACATACATACAATCACACACGCCGTGCTGGCTGTTGAAACGATAAGTGGTCCACACATCTGGCCTGAAATTGTGTGTGTCTGTGTGTTTTGGGTTCAACTTATTTGTATAAGGCGTCTCATTGTTTGGCTGCATTAGTTAGTGAGAAACGTACACAGCCAGACTGAAGCTCTTTCTTTTCTAAATATTTCTTTCATAAAGTGATAACAACACGTTGGTAACTTGGTTCCGGGACTGTATGTTGGTGAATTTCAACTCTCAGTACACTCACACCAGCCCTTAATGTTAGAAAATAGGCTGTAAGTAACTGAATCACTTCTCTGGAAAATGCTGTGGTATTGCAGCACTAGATGTAATGAAAAGCTACAAATTGTTTCTGTGAGCAATCAGAATAAGAAGGCCAGAGGCATTTAGTCCTTGTGGTTTTAATCATGGTGAAACTAAAAGCCTCCCGGCTGTCAGTATATCTTGATAGACTGCAGCTCAACACTACAGAGGAGCTTACAGGACTGCAGGTACTCTGTTTCCTTTATTCCACTGTATCCGTTTTTACATAATAATATATCCTTCCTGCAATTAACTATTGTTTCTCTGGATGCAGATATGCAGTGAATCTTTGGACCATGAATGAATAAGGCAAACTCTCCAGATCTTCTTGGGTTGGTGGATTGCGGTGATACTGGATCCACTGTTTGAAATGTATAAATTAAATCTCTGTTCCACCTCATTTCTCTTAATAATACAGTGTTTCAATGATAACTGATACATAATACTCATAAATAGAACGACCTCTCCTGATATACTCGCCCTTTGGGTAAAAGTTGTTTAACACAGATTTTCAAAGAAAGAGCTATTTGGTGAGGCAACTCAGGTGAAAAGAATCCACCTAAAATGGAATTCACATACTCAGTTTGCTGAAGCAGGAATCACAGATGTGGTTTCTGTTGTTGGGGTGGAATTTCACTTGTAAACCCTTCCCCCCATTTACCTCATGAGAAGAGCCGCTGACATCTAACATGTTGTGATTGGAATTAGAATCGGTTAAGATGATTTATTAATTGCTTTATCGTGTGTGAAGCATACTGTGTGTTAAGAGATGAATGTTTTAGTGGGAAGGAGGTGATGGGAGCTCACTCTATATTAGCTGTTATGTTAAAAAAAAACAGCAACACTATGACAGACTCAATCATTCAGTCCAGATTGGTTTTTAGTTTATCATCTTTGCCAGTGGTGTTTACACATTGTTGACTATGGATATAAAACTCTCTTCTGCATTTTCTTGTCAGCAGGATGCATTTCATTTCAAAAACTTACTGAGTCATCTGATGACTTCCTCAGAATCTATTTGTAAGTGCTGGGTGTTTACCCAGGGACATCCGATCCAGCTGTTGAGCTTGAGTTGAATCAATAAGCCATAATGATTTACTAATGTGAGCTGATGTGAACATAGCTGAGAAATGGCCACTCATAGTCTCATGGATTGTGTTGGAGTAAAATTTTCATGCAAATTAATAATTGCTCTGTGAAATAAATTGTGCTATTGTAAGAAATGAATTCAAATGGCTCAGCTCATTTCCATTTTTTGGAGTGTGTACACAGACAGTCCTTTTTTTGTGTGCTAAGTTATCAATTGGCGATGCTGATTGTAGTTGTGGGTTTGTCGGTGGTGTTTAATTTTCAAGGGAGTCAAGCAGAGTTTGTAATCACTGCATCAGACATTTATAATCAATCTTCAGTTATAGTTTTGGATAAACAGAGGACGGCTATGCAGATTGTTTGCCAGTTGTTGTGAAATGCCATTCACAGGGTTGCATGGGGAGTAAATGCATAAGATTGGCTCGGGCTCAGCGAGACAGCAGGCCAAATGGACTGCCACTGGTGTTGCGTGTTCGCCTGTCATAATACAACTTCATGAAGAATAATACTGTGATTTTGTTGTAAATGAATATACCATAAGTGAACAAGTCGAATGTTTAGCCTCTGAATGCTTTTCGTGTGTGTGGAGCAGACATTTGGGATCCTCCCTTTGAGGTTTCCCTTGAGTCACTTTGTGAAGAGCTGCCGATTTTAAACATGTTACAGATTAAGTCTTTAAAGTTACTACTTTTCATCCCACATCAATAGCAATTCAAATGCCTCAATGCTGCTCTTATTCCCTCATGGAAGCCCAAAGGAAAAAGAAGTACATTCTTCAAAAGGCTCCTTTTGATGCTGCAAGATTTCAGTCTTCTGCGGAATGAAGCTGCGGAGCCCAGAATGTGCACCCTAACTGTGGTTAAAAGTGGTCAAGTCAGAAATATGAGTCAGCAGTTTAGATGTCCAGAGTGTGGTTGTTATATAAAATACTGCTATAAGATTAAATGACCCAATGTGCTGGTTGTATGGAATATTGATATTGAGCAGTGTTTTGTTCCGCCTGATTATAAACTGGCAAGGGCATTCTATTTTCTGTGCCGATTTATAAGCATAGTTTTCCACTGTAGCTATTGATTTACCCACATAAATCACCTCAGGGAATTACAGTAAAATCATAATCCACTGAAAGAAAATCATTTTCAGAGTTTTCTAACAGTTCAAAGCCTCCTCAGAACAATTGCACTAGCTTAATGTCCCTGCTTCCAGTTGGCTATTTGAATGCATGCCTGGCACTTTCATGATGTAAAGAGAGTGTTAATGTTGTTTTGTTACCACATTCAGCCTAGCTACAGTTTCGTAGTAATCAAGAGGGGCTTTCCTGCAGGCTGTTGTAAGGTGCCTGTTAATGTGTAGGCAAATGTGCAGAGACACACTGAACCAACTCACTGTGGATAATTTCCCCAGAAAGGACTGAGGGCAAAGTGATATCATACTGGGCCTGTGTGGCTGCCCAGCTCCCATCTCAGAGCCCATATCCACTCAACTCCATTTGGAAACAGAATATTTCATTCTGGCTTTGTTTCTCTCTGGTTTTGGTCACTGCATATGTTAAATATACAGCATACATGTTACGAGACACCGCTGACTCTCAGAAGCTGCATTGGCTTAATTGATCTGAAGCCAGCTCCACTCATTTACAAGGTGGTTATTGGATACCTGTGAGTTCTTTAGACCTTTTGTTACTGATTAATTGTGTTGTCCAAATAGATATACTGGTAGACGGACTACAGAGGTAGACTTTATTTTTAGCAGCAAAATACAAACATGGTAATTTAAATAAAAATAATAATAAAATAAATACACACACACACACACACACACACACACACACACACACACACACACACACATATCATCATGTATCCCAGTATATATCACATTTCTGTGTGATTATCCTTTACAAGAGAGGCAGTGGAAGGGTGACTTTGAAAACAAGGTGTTTCCCCTCAGTTTGACGTTGATTTCTGTCTGTTCACACAATTACACCCCAAATTGGTTCACATAAAATTAGCCTCTAAGCATTTTCTTATTTGTCCCTAATGAATGTTCGTGTTGGCAGGGCATAACGCTTCTGATTGAGAGCGTCCATAGTCCCAAACTTCTCATTGTTCTGTTACATTGACTAGACTAATGATCTCACTGACTTTTCTTTTCGAACCTAAAATCAACCGCTGTGCTCTGAGAACATACAGTATATGACTGTGCTTCTTGAAGGTTGGAATGACAACTCTTGTCTCAGTTCCTGTCTGCTATTAATCAAGATGATGGGATTAGATGTAATTTAGTTGTGTACTAGGAGGACCAGAAAAATAAATAGGGAAATTTTTAAAAATGCATTTTTCAAAGAGTAAATCTGCAATCTAGAAGACTATATTTTGTGGGGGTTGGGTCAGGACTTCAGATCGAACAAAAAGTTTCACATATTGATAGATCTACTGTAAGGTGACCATAACTACACTGTAAAACATTGTCAGAGTAGAACTTTGTGTGTGTTTGTTTGTGTGTGTGTGTGTGTGTGTGTACACACAGTATTTTCCGCACTATAAGGCGCACTGGACTATCAGGCGCACTGGCAGTTTTTTTGAGAAAATCAAAGGCTTTAAATGCGCCTTATAGCGTGGAACATGATTGAAAGATATATTTTTGGCAGACATGAATTAATATACTGTACTTTGGACACGCACACACACACACACAAACACACACACACACACAGACACACACACACACACACGTACACACACACACACACACACACACACACAGACACAGACACACACACACAAGGAAAAAAAGAGAAGACAGAACTACACCATCACACACAAGTATATTCCAAGCCCAAGTAGCCTGATGGAACTCAGGCAGGTTTTTATTGGCTGCTGTACATTTTCGGAAAGTGAATAATATTTTCACTGTGAAGTTATTTATTTAGTTTAATTTTTCTGGTAAAGTCAATAATTTATCAAAGTAATGATCGTTGGAGTCGGGAAGGAAAACAAAATAGGAGGAATTTTGAAATTGGAGGCCTCCCAGGGAAGAATGGCTGTAGTGTCAGGGGGATTAAACTCTTTATATTAGAGGGTCTTATACACTATTAGCTGATAGAGACGCTGTGTTGTCAAGGACAGACAAACCAATCTGAAGAAAATGCATACGTCCACTGCTTTAAAGACTGATAACTGAGTAGATCTCATGAATGTTGACTGATGGAGTGGGAGGTTGAAGTGAGAAAAGCATTGAGGGAAGTTGTGGTTGAGTTGTCGTTTCAGGCGCAGGGTGGATTAGAGCTCAGATGACAGAAGAACAGGAGGGGACCCAAAACGAGGTTGAGGAAATCATTTTACAAGTAACTTTTTTCAAAGGGTCTTTGTGTCAGACTGAGAGCATGCTTCTTTTGTTTTCATTCTTTTAATTTTGTGTCATGCTATGGCTGACTCAAGCCTTCTCCTCTTCAATTTTATTTGAGTATCTCAATTACACATTGTGCAGATTAGATTAGTTGGGTTTTGCATGATCACCTTGATGATAGAGGTGATGAAAATGATGACTATTGCAATGAGAAATGTGTTTAATCTGATTTGTCTCCAAATGCCTGAAGTCTTTCCACAGAAAGAGCTTCATGCAGAGAGTGTATAGATGCAGTTTGTGAAGAAATTAGAATTAAAGGAGCAAAGTTTTAAAAACATATTGCTCCCGCCAGAGTCTGACCCTTATTTCTCTCACACTCACTCAGCCTGGCCAAACTATGACTTTTTCATGGCGGGTTTAATAATGCCATAACAAATGGAGTCACGTAAATATTTAAATAAACAATGACTTGCATCCAAAACAAATAGGCGGGCAGATTTATTAAAGAGACCCGTTTCGGCTGCTGGACACAGCTGTAAGAGAATATACAACACTTCAACTCACTGTAAACCATTTATAATGGAGAACATACCAGAAAGATAGAGAGCGTCATGGGGAAATGCAGAGATCCCTCAATGAGGCTGTTTTATGCGTGACTTACTCAATCACTTGGGACGCACAAACGGATACTTTGCCATTGTTATTGTTGAAAACTTCACTGTTGTGTTATTAGTGATGTGTGACTGTTGGCCTATGAGAGTGAAAATCTGTTATAATGGAACCTGGGCTCTGCATTGTCTCTAATCACTTAACACATGCTTCAGGCTTCAAAGACCTGGTTTGTTCACTTGCTTGGTGATGTGATGAAGCCTTTAAAGAGGATGAATAATCATCATCAGAACGCCGGAATGTTTATAGGGGACTGGACTGGCAGCTCCACACACCAGCAGAACAGAGACAGGAGTACAGTGGGAGTGGTTGGAGAAGGCCACAACACAACAGCGGAGGAAGGGTGTATGGTCAGAGTCTAGCCAATAAGACGTTAGCCTAATGGCCTAACAGAAGGTGAAAATGAGGACAAGGCAAAGATGGCACGAGACAGGGGGAATAACCCCACTTTAAGAGGGCTCCCAGGACTTGTTAGGCCTGGTAGGTTTAAGAGCTTTAGGCGCTCCTGTCATATTTCTCTTCATTTAAATGTAGACCTCTTGTGTTCTCTGTCTTTCTCATTTTCTGTTCCTGCCCGCCACTCTCTTTCTCTAAATCCCCTCCCTGCAGAAATGGCGGGCGCCAAGTCACTTTAACTAGATATGGCAGCCTCATTCCAAATAATGAACCCTGGATTAACAAACATGGTCCTGGAATGGTATTTAAAAGAAAGTGGAGGGCAACGTTGTTATTGCCTGCATTATACTTGAGCACACTTTCTGATTCGCCTAACAGACTTTCTTCTGGGAAGGACTTTCACAGTTTAGCTGATTCTATATATTTGAAAAAAGTTTCAGGTGAAGGTTAGCTGGAAGGTTTAAAACAGTACTGCAATATGCAGCCCACTTCACTGGTGAGACCCAGCCAAAAAGTAATTATTTTGAGAAGAGTGATGGGTTCTCAGGGACAGGGGATATTGATTTGATGTGAGAAAGCAGTAGAAGGTCATCATGCTTTAAACTGACTTTAATGGTAATCGCTTGAACTGCTGCTGACTTCTCCGTTGTCCTGAAGTGAGGCTGTTAGCTGACATGTCTTAATCGTCACTTCATGTTTTGCCTTGTAGATTTACTCGCACCGACTGTGAGTATGTGCGATGTGTGTGTGTGTGTTTGTGTGTGTGTGTGTGCGAGTGTGTGTGTGTGTGTGTGTGTGTGTGTGTGTGTGTGTGTGTGTGTGTGCGCGCGCGTGTGGGTGTGGGTGTTCTGCGTCTTAGACACTATACTCAGAAGTCTTTGTAATTGCATAGTCGTCAGCATCAGCTTCCAGTCATGCCTGAGTCCACTCCACCCTCACTCTCATGATGTGCAATAGATAATTATCACAAATTGACCAAGATTAATGTTTCTCCTGCTCAGAAGGGTGGTCTGTTTGTTTTTAAAAATTCATCAATGATGACTGGTGAGGGTGTGAACTCTTTGGCTCTGTTTTTTGTGTTTTTTTCCTGTGTGTGGATATTTTTTTGATGTGGTAAAGCCCTGTTTGGTTGTGTGAGTGTGTATTCTGGGTATGAATAGGATGTCCAGAACTTTGACATAAATAATGAGACTGTGGTGTTGCCAATGATAACCACCACTGCTGTTGAGCTCACACACACCCACACTGACAAATGAATTAGTCTGTGCGCATACACGCTGATGTCAAAGCTGGTGCAGACATTTACTCATGTACTCAACAGATTCACGACATTGTCACAATCCAGTTACAAATAAACACATACACGGACCTTGCAGATTCCCTGGGACCGAGTCTCCTAGGTGGAGACAGTTGGGCCACATGACAGAGAGTAGCAGCCACAGAACTCTGTCATGTTTATATGATCCCCTGCAGGGCTGAAGAGGAAACGGCTCTTTAATGCGGTGTGACATGAACTCTCTAACTCACACCCTCTGCAACAAAACATTGTTGACAACAATGATATCACAGCGGTTAATGCAGAACTCTCTGCATATTATTGAATAAAAAGCGGTCCATGAAATATAATCTGTCCTGTCAAAGTCAATTTTTTTCCATCTGTGATTTTTAAAAAAATATTTAGCAAAGTATATGAGAATTGGAATTGATTGTGTGCAAGGCTCACAGATGTAATGTAGCTGAGGAATAAAAATATATGAAGAGGCAGAATGGAAAATAAGGCTTGTCAGATGTACAAAATGTGCTGTGCTTCGTGCATTATGATACAACACTGATTGTAGGCATCATGACAAATATGGTCCTTTTCATAGTCCCTGAATGCCAGAGACACCTGGATGTGAGTGTGAGAAACTACGTAAAGGAGTCCAGACCGGATGATCTCGCCATCACTCTGCTTCCCTTAGCACACGCACACTCGCACATGCACCTGTGACCTTAGTCACTTAACCACACACACATGCACACACATACCCACCCACCCACTGGTTTTAGGCAGGCTGCCACAGCGGCCACAGACTAACCCTACCTTTCATCCATTCCCCCAGTAACACGTTCATGTTTCCATACCAACTCATCTGGCTGTTTTGGGAGCATGGCATCTGAGGAGGCATGGAAGCGCTGTTTCATGACAACTGTGGGCTAGAGCTATTGAGCAAGGCAGACTTTTAAATCATGGAATATATCTTAATGTGTCTTCAGAGAGATCCCCTTCCCTTACCTCTGATGCCCTGATGACTTTAACATCCACAGACCTCAGACTAACCTGGTAGAGTGAATTCTTTCTGAAAGTCAGTCCGTATGTTTTCATCCTGCACCTTTGCTACAGTTTTTTTTCCATCCGTCTACCCTCTCTCTTCAAGAAGGATTGATAAAGGATTGTAACCTTTAAGTTCACAAGGTTAGTGCAAAGGCTAATAGAGGGTTTTTTGCTATTTGACTTGTGTGGCTGGCTGTTGCCATGAGTGTCAGCACAGACAATCAGCCTTCGTCTGGACCACAGCAGGACATGTCATGTCTAGAACACTGTATGAATTCTCTCTGTTCTCATAGTTCCCTCTCTCACAGTTGGAGACAAGAGACCCGAGTGCCAACATTACATCACCTCAATGAAGTGTCACCTAAACATCATATAACATGATACTGCAGAGCAAATGAAAAGAACAGATTTATTATAGGATGATTTCAGGACATTATATTTTCTCATGTACCATATATTGACTTTATATAATACATTACAGGATGCTCCAATTCTTCTGTGGTAAAGTGGTTATTTCATCATGGTACCAAAAGTTTATAAGACCTGATTAACATTTAGCCTAGACTCAGTATTGGAAAATGATGCACAACCAGAGATTGTTAAATCTAAAAAAACGGGTTTAAAAAATGTATGAATCAATTGGCTTTATGTAGCACTTTCCTTTTGTTTCCCCCCAGAATCACGTCCCTTGTCCATCCCATTGAAAATGATACCGAACACCACAGCAGAGGAGTCATGGACATCCTCAGAAGAGAGAATGAAGGAGCTCATCACCCATGTCTGGGATGCTGTTAAACGACTTACTCTGCAGGTATCTAGTACTGTCTACCAACAGGTACACAAGAAGCCCATCTCCTCTCCTGAACCAATTTTTTAATGCTGCCATTGGATGTTGCTCATCAGTGAGACAGTGATGCATTGTCTTGCCTTGTCCTCAACAGCTTGGGTCAACAGGAGTCCACCCTGTTCAACTAGGCTCAAGCTACACTCCGAATTTATATTATTACAAATTCATCCACCTGTCCTTCATTAATTACTTTAAATGTATTGGTCTGTCATTGTATTCCAGTTTTCTGTGAAAGAATGTCAGACATGTCCAGAGAAAATGTCAGTTTCCAAACACTAGTCCTAAATCTGCTTTTTGACACCGTTTATATCTCTACTTGTCCCTCTATGTCTCTCCTTTGTTACTGTAAAGCACCATGTTTTAGTTCCGCTTAGCTATCCAGATGGTTGTGGCCATATATATGCCTTCTAGGGACCTCTGTTAGCTGTTAGCCTTTTACGTTATTTTACATACAGATGCATACGTGACATTTCATGTCCCTTTGTGGCATGCAGGCTATCGCTTTGACTGATTGGCCTGCAGGATGTCCTTGTCTATCTGATTAAGTGTCTAACTGCATAGTTAAGTACTCCCATTGTGTGGCTGCATACTGCATCTTGACTCCACCAGTGAGCAGAGCCCACATCACAACCAGGCCCATCTGAAGTACATCAAGAACTGCTGACAACTCTCTGACAGGGTTCCACTTGTTTCAGGAACAGGACGTCATGGTGTTTGCACATGTGTGTATCTACACACACACTGCTCACACACTGCTCATATGGTACATTACATATGGAATACATGATGTTCAGAGAGGTGTTACGGTCATTCATGCAGGCCAACCAAAACTGTGTAATGCTCAGTTTAAAAATGGTGATCAAGTCAAATATCCTGGTTTTCGGTTGTTCCCTGAAGGTTTTGTTAATAATACAGTGAGGCTCATATGATAGACTGGATCACAACATAATGGACATCCACAGATCACTGGATCTAGTAAATATTTTTGACCATTGTTCTGTAAGCACAAAGTCAGACTCAAACTTGTAATGTTGACAATCATTCTAGGGATCATAACTCTATTCTATTAATTCTATTTCCAAATCTATTCAGCAGCATGTTCTTGCATTTGCAGGCAGTAATTTTCTGCGATGAGACTTATTCATGGCAGCCGGGACATTCTGTTGCTGAGAATTCAAAGTACAAGTCAGCTAAATCAGCCTTTAACTGGAATATGACGAATAGCCTGGTTTCTTTGGGCCAATGTCAGTGAAGTTCTACAACTAGTCTTAATTCATTTTAATTCATATTGCAAGGACCACACAAATCGGTGTCAGTCAAACATGAAAGTGAGCATGACGCATGCGAATTGAAATAAAGCTCCAGAGCCCCGGTCCCATGTCACACCATTGAGCTGTTTACAGTACTTCCACAAAAGTTAACTCAACCCTCTAATAGTTTGCTGAGCCCGTCATTGCCTCCACTTTCTTCTGTCCCCTTCGGCTGCACGACTGAGACCACACCATGTACTGGTGCAGTAATTAGGAAACAGTCTGTCCTGTTGACATGGGAGTGGAAGCAGACCAAACCGAACGACCCGACAGCTGGTACCCCAGGCCTTGGATATCGCTAAACTTAAACCACTCCATTTATTTTAGTGTGGTGTAAACAGAATACCTAATGGCTCACACTTCTACTGCACATGTGCCCAATGTGGTGTGCAGGGCATTCTCCCTATTTTACGCAATATAGAGGAACGAGAAGGATGACACAAAAGGTGGGAGAATGAGACTGAAAGTTCCGAATACATTTTTTATTCTGCAGCTGCTGAGACCACTTAAGGCTGTTCAAGCAGAATAGGGTTGTGTTATAGTTGGTGATTGGATTAGTAAATCTCCTGGCCACAGATGCAGTCATGGTGATTGCTGACTGTGAGTAAAAGTTCATACTGATTCTATAGAGGTCTCAAACAGATGTTAGACTGTGGGATCATTTTAATAGGTGTGAGCAATGAAATAGCAATAATGCAGAATATAAAACTGTACTATTGAGGAACTTTTTCATTTTCCGCTGCTGTCTATTGTAATTTATTCCACCAGTGTCAGCAGTTTATTGAATACTGACTAAAACAGGTTCAGTATTTTCAGTTCGGTTACGTCTAGATCACACTTTGACATTGTCGAATGCACTTTGCTGCATCATCCTTTAGCTTACCTCAAAAATCTACTTAACCTCAAAACAATCTGTGTAAGCAATTCTGTCCCACTGAACTGTGCGTTTCATTACAGTGTGACTCTGTACTTTAATATAGCTGATGTAACATTTTAGATCCATGTCTCACTCGAAATCTGAAGCAGAATTACAGCTGGAAAAAGCAGAACATGCTCTCTTTCTATTTGTATTTTTCTGCTCTAAAGTCATGCTCTACACAATACTTGTCTTTTTCAGTGACAGACTGAGTTAGCATTAATTCCTTGTGATGTCCTGTTATGCATGGTTAAGGCAGAGATTATTATCTAAATCCATCTGTGGCTGCAATTCAACCAAATCTCAACAATGTTTCTAAACCATGGTTCCTCGATCACTTAAAAATCCTCCAAATTCCTACATAGGTGTTTGTGAGAGCCTGGTTGCATTTTACCACATCCTGAATGATTTGTCACTATGCAAGTAGCTGTAACCTATCCATAATATATTTGAATACAGCTAAGAACTTCCTTTAATCTTAATAAACTCGCAATGGTACAGACAGAAGGCCAGCTACTGTTGAAAGCAGACCAGTCAGTGGAATTCCCCTATGTTCAATTAATTGAGAGGCTTCTCTGGAGACATTTACTGAGAAAAATTGTTGATTTCACAAAAAGAGATGTTCGCAAAGAGGAAATAAGTCAATGTCACAGTCACACCATTTCAACAGACATGGTGATGTCAGAGAGGCATCCCATCCAAGCTGGTGACGTCTACTCGATATTAAACACAACACAGGTCATCTATGTGTGTAAGTACTGAGAGAGAGAAAAAGGCAAAATAACTTTCTTGGTCATGTGAGGTTATAATGAGTAGGTGGTGTTATTACAGTAGTCATTTCACATTAGAGCTGAGGGATAATTCTGCAGTTGTCATCCTGGACAGAGCAGCCTGGCACATCTTAAAGTGGCCATTTGCCGTCATCCTTGGCATTCTGATGCTCAACTTTCCTTGTCTATTTCCAAGTCATGTTACTTTTTAAATGAAGTCAATATCTTGAGTTTTGCCTCCAGTGATCTTACCTTTTGTGTCTTTTTCTCTGTCCTCTGCATTTCTCCCACTGTATATTTCCTTCCTACCCCTTCCTACCCTTACCCTACCCCACCTCACACTTACCCCCATTTCATCTTGCCTTTTTCCCGGCTCCAACTGATTCTCCCTAAGGATATCCATGTTCTCTTTGGTCACTGATAATTGTAAGTGATTTCGATTCTGATTCTATTTCAGGACTTTTGCAATAATTTCTTCTATTTAACATATGAATGTGTTCAATGCTTGCAAAGGAGGACGTTGCTACCAAAACTGAAATGGGATCCATTGAAACAGAGAGGCCGTTGCCATGGAAAAATGATGTAACACTGCTCCCTGCAGCTGCCATGCATTAATAAGTAGGATTCTTTTTAAGAGAAAACCAGGAGAAAAAGCAGTGGGGTAGAAAATGTGCAGTGATGGAAAGGATATGGAGGCTAAGAAGTGAGGAAAAGGCAGAAAAATGAGCAGAAGGTGACTTTGAAGAGAAGAGGAAAGCAAGAGACCTCGTGGAGGATGGTGTTAGGTGTGGCTCAGATGGAGCTGGCAGATATTTTTCATAAATGGCATCTGAACCTTGACTGGATCGCATTTTGCAGGCACGTTATGCCATCATCTGTCCCCCTTCCTCCATTCTATTGTACCATCACTCAACACCTCACCCTCCCCATCTGTCAAATCCAAAGATTTAAAAAGATTTTCAATGTTGACTTTATGTCCCATTTAAATACCCTCTTTTTTTCTGTGAATTTTGGTATTATCAACTTTTCAAACCCAACACTCATGTTATAAACCCTGAGGAACTCTTTTAAATAATAAAAAAAATAGTTGTAGTGATGCTGCAACTTCCTGTGTTCTCCGCACAGATAAATTATTGTTTTTATCCTTCCACCTCCAAAAACATGCAATTTAGTTGAATCGCTATAAATTGTTCGTAGGTGGGAGTGGGAGTGTGTTTATCTTCCATGTGGCCCTGCGATGAGCTGGTGTTTCATCCAGAGTGTACTCTGCCTCTTGTCCGCAGTCTTCTTGGATGGACTCCAGATATAAACTCCAAATATATGGACCTGTACTTTGGATAAGAGGCTGAAGATGAGACGATTTTGATTCCCTCAACTTCAGAAAGATGAATGGATGAATGATCTGCAAATGAAACTGGGCCAACTCTCTTGCCATGAACAGGAAATGTGAGACACCCATGTAAAAAGATTTGAATGTGTTTGTGACAGTTCAGTAAAATATTTTAATTGGCATTTAATCACCCTCCAAATCAAAACCTGCTACACACTCTATATGTTCACATATATGGTTGCAAGCTGCCTTAAAGACATCCTGCACTGAGGCTAAAACTTGGCTTACCCTTCTGAGGCATTAATGTGTTAAAGTTTATATCTTTCAGATCCTGGTTGTCTAATAGAATGCTAAGCATTGTTTGGCTGTATTGCAGAGAGAGGGGTTAATGCTGAGGGCAGAACACAGTGTATGTGTCTTGTCATAGAGTAAGGAAGGAAGAACGAAAGCAAAGAAAGAAAGAAAGAAAAGGGGATACAGCAGAGACCCTGAGGGATTACAAAGGAGGAGATTGAAAGAAAGGATCCACATTCTCTCCTGATTACACACTCATCCTCTCTGGTATCGGCTGATCTCAATCCAGACCTCACATTGTAACAGTAGATGTGTCATTAGCTGTTTACCGGGTGAGAACATTGCGTGTGTGTGTGCGTGTACGTGTGTGTGCGAAAGTGCGTGCGCGCACGTGCGTGCATGCATGTGTGTGCGTACGTGTGTCTTGGTGTGCATGAGTTTGCGTACAGGCATGTGTTGACAGGAGCATTCATGTGCATGCTTGGCCTGAGTTGAGCTCCATCATCTGCTTTATTGTATGTTATACAACATATTGATGACCCGACAGCCATTATAACCACACAAATTTGACTCTCACCGGGCTACACTGGAGTAGTGCCTAGTAGGATTCTCTTGTGTCTTTAACCTCCTGAACTTCAGAGTCCCAGAGACCTGGAACAGATTTTCATTAGGACAGAAACTCACAGCAGCTACAATTTCAAGATTATGATGCTTTCAAATTGTTGAGGAAAATGACGGAGCTTTATCCCTGCTCTTCTGGAAGGTTTTTAGAAACTGTGTTCTTGAGGTGAATGTGGTTAAATTGTAATAGCATGCATCCACTCTTTGTCTTGGAATTGTGGAGCAAACCATGCCAAACACAGGTCAAAGCAGATCAGCTGAGGTTCAGAACAACCTCGTTCGCCCACTTGAATCAGTCACAGAGTATAAATCGATAATGGTGAATATTAGCCAGAGTTAGCCAGAAAAAGCTTGTTTTTAATCTGCAGTCTGCCACCTTCTGCTCCAAATTGGCCTAGTTTTACAGACTGGATACATAACCCCTCCACTCACTCAAGCTGCAGTAAGGAAAATTGTCTGTCCAAGCTATAACTGTAGATAAACAAGCTCAGCCAGTTTCATACATTTGACAAACTACAGTCCATCCTACTTACCATTGTCTGTTGTATGTATTTACTACTGTTTGTCTAAGCTGTACCATGAATCTCACAACCCATTTCCAACTCTTAGTCAATTCAGCTCACCCCATTTCAAATTAACAGTCTCTCACACTAGCTTCCAAAAACGTCTATAGACATTGATTATGTTTTTCAACAGGGAGGGCTGGGGGACAGTCTGAAGCAGCTTGTCAGTGAAAATCAGTCTCCTAATCATGGAGTTAATCATCATGAAGACTGATCAATTTACAGAACAGAGGATGGACAATCAGAGGAAGATGGAGAAATTCCGGCAGCTTAGGATGCAACAAAGTTGCGAACACATTGTCGCTCTGAGCGAAGCATCTTTAAATCGGTGAAGAAAAGAAAGAAAACACCGATAAATTTCTGGAGTCTCTGAGAAAGTCCACTGAAGGAGATCAATTGCTACAAAGTGCTGGCAGCCAGAGAGTTAACTGAAACCTGGGATATCGCAACAGATTAGTCTGTTATTACCACCTACTGCCAGTGCATTGTCAGGCAACTTGGCCATCCCTCAAATCCCATTTGTAATGGCTGACCAATCTTGGGTGGTGGAGGTACGATCATTTGAGATCAGGTTGGGAATAGTGGAGGCAGGCCAGGCCGGCCGCACTCCTAAGGCCACTGTTGGATCAATAAACCCAGCGATCAAAGTTGCAATTAACCCGCCGTGATAACACAAACAGCCGGGCCAGCAGAAACAAACTACGCCTTCATGTCACCTAAAGCGTTTATTTTTGCAGATTTCCACCTCAGCCAGGGAGACCTCCAGTGCTTGTCAGCTTCTGTAAGCAGTGTTGGAAGAGAGGAATGCAGGGCCACAGGAATGGCTGGCTGCCTGGCCCAGCTGCTGTGCCAGGCCACGAGCTTATTGCTTGTGGTGCCATGTGGGTGAGACCT
Organism: Antennarius striatus; assembly: GCF_040054535.1. Lineage (NCBI taxonomy): Eukaryota > Metazoa > Chordata > Actinopteri > Lophiiformes > Antennariidae > Antennarius > Antennarius striatus. The sequence goes on along the minus strand of NC_090784.1, from coordinate 3,693,128 downwards.
TGCCTATCTGTTGTCAGGCAGCATCATGCTTAGATGCCTTCCACATAGACATCAGAGGAGAAAGTTTTCTGAGGTTGAAGGAAAAACTTAATTTGTGTACATGCGTACACGACAACACACATCTGCATAGTGTCATCCTCAGATACAAACATTAATCATGTTAATATACACGGGGACACTATTTACACTACGTTTTCCACAATTTACTATTACGTGCACCGTTCCAAATGTGTTTTTGGACAGAACTGAATGCTGGAGGATATGAAGGGGGACCAGAAGGTCAACTGTGGGTGGGGTATCCAGAGAGATATTTTTTTTGTTTGTTTTTTTGAAGGGGGGCTTGCTCTATGGACCTTCTGTTCATCTGACCGGCCACTTAGGAAACACAGAGTCTCGTCTGCTGCTCGAACAGGAAGATTACATTTGGAGAGGTATCAGGTTTTTAAAAACAAAGGGATGTGTTTTCCGTTAGCTGTCGATTTCTCCGTGGAGATTTCTCTGCTCCAGAGCTGCAAATGTTTTCACCTGGGATGCTGGAAGGGTGTTTCTAATTTCCTCTTCTCTACCTCTGGGTGATTTCCTGTGTTTCGTGGCTTGCATATTGTGTAGGATGTTGAGAAAATTAGAGAAAAATGTGTCCCTGCATATGTGCTTGAATATGACCGCTTACATGCAAGTGTGTATCCCTCACTTGCTGCGGAGTTGCTCCTCAGGGAGGTGATCTTGGCCCTCAGGGTTTGTGCTGTTTTGAGGTCTGTGCAGATCTGGAGCCTCCAACTTTCTTTTCCCTGCAGTGATATGAAAATAATAAGCTTAACCGCAGGACAAATGTCTGACACGTACTTCACTGCCCAGATCCAAGGAGGTTGACTAGGACATTTAGTGCTGCAAGAATTATGCAGCAAGACAGCTTTGATGACAAAAATATATTTTTTAAAGGAACACCTGGCATTACATCCAAAATATATACTGCAATCAACATGTACACAGGTCTATGGATCAGTTCAGATAAGTTAGTCAGAAGAGATTATGATAGATAAAAAAATCATTTTAGACAAGGCAGATATTTAAACCTTTGCTTCAGTCTGTCAGTTCATGCTTGAAATATTTCACGGGACTTAATAAAGATCTGAGAATGATGTACTCTAAGCTCAGCTTGTTTTTCAGAGCAGACAAGCTGTCCTCTATCAGACTTCTGTCATTTACTGGCAAGGCCTTAAGAGCCTCCTGTGGTTATATAGGCCATTTCCACATGTCCCCAGCCTTTTAAAGCCTAAGTGTGTTTGGCCCTTAGCTTCCTCTCTATTAGAACCTGCTCTGCTGGAACCAGATAAACCATCTTCATAAAGACTCAAGGGAGAAATACTGCGCAAGACAAATCATGCACTCATCAGAAGAGGAGGAATTTAGTGACGCTTTTTAGAGTAGGAAGACTGAAAGAGATGAAACAGGGTCTGAACATGTGTCTGGATCCTAAATGCTATCTGATGGCAGGGGAAGTGATCAGAAATAAAACTAAGCAGAACTTGCTGCAACAAATGGAACAATCCCATATTTAGAACTCTGTGATCTGATGCCAGGCAGGGATGAGAGGGAACGACAAGACAAAGCACAAAAATGTGTCTTTATGCTCTTACCATTTAATCAAAGTGCTTTCCAAACGGATATGTTTCTGGATTTTTTTTAAAAGTATTTCAAACTTTTTTCATCATGTCTCTCTTTTCTATTAGTATATATTTACTCCTGACAGGATATGCTGGCTTCCTGATCCAGAATCCAGATTGAATTAGAGCCCAAGTGATTGTAGATCAAAGTGGAAGGAGATCTTTGTTCATTTAGAGGCCTAGGAGGAAAGGATCAAGGCCTAAGACTCAGTATAAGCTATGGTCACCTACTAAATAACAAGGCTGTCACTCAAAAACTACTGACACGCCCACTGTTTGAGGCTCTGGGGCTTTTTACTTAACATTGTGTACACAGACTGAGACACCAGAAGAACACTGCTCTATCAGTTGCATAATACACTGTTTTTTTTTGTTCCATCCAGTGTCTTTCCCCTGATGGTTTGTGAAATCGTTATCCCTCATATCCTCAGCAAGACAGCTCAGACATTTTCTCTGCATACCAGGGATCGACTGATGAAAGGCAATGCGAAGTAAAATGCATCTTTATGAGTTAAAAACACAAACTCTTTGCTTGTTCTTTCATTTTGTGCCAAACTGCAGTACCCTTACTATTTTCCTTGAATCATATCGAAAAGGAGTTTCCCATTAGCCCTGCTTTTTTGGTGACAGACATCAGACCTCATTGCACTGAACCAACTCAAGACTGAGCAGAACATGAACTCATGCCAGCAGTGATGTGGAACTGAGTTCATCCTGTGGCAGGTGCCATCCATCAGAGGAAGTTGTACACCAAAAACGATCAGAGTCTGCCTTAGTGCAGCACTTGTCTGAAGAAAAATGTCTATGCATGTTCACTCAGGTTTTTAATTCCAGGCCATTGCTTTGTTTTTGTTAGTTTTTTGAAGCAGTTTTTCTTTTCTGAATTTACATGACTAATGATTGCAGCTGCAAAGAGCGTTTTGATCTGGGATTTTATGCACGTTTTTGTGTGTTTGCTTTTGCTTATACTGTGAACATGCAAGCAAACATGTGATGTATGTGTGCCATTTGAGCCTGTTTTCACAGTTAAACCCCAGCGTGTGCAGCCTCATAAGGAGTTGATTGGCCTCAGTCCTTTTTTTTTTATCAGAGATTTCCTGGTTAAAATTGAAACGTGTCTCATCTGTTTTTGAAGTATATTAATAGAGTGTGCTGCCTTTGAGTACACACTCACATGTGTGTATGAGTGTGTACACAAACGTACATATTGTCCCCCAGTGTTGTTTCGACAGTTAATTTGTCAGTGGTGACTTAAGTGCGGTTCACTGATTATATTCAATAACTGACTTTCACAGTAACAGGTCATTGAATGATATTATTGGAAGGAACATCATGGAAAAAACAAGAATCACAACTTCACTGTGTCATCTGATGAACCATCTTTAATGACAGATATCCTATATGAAATATAATGACTTTCATGTATTTTTAACAGCAGGCTTCTGCCTGAATCCAAATCTATATTATAATAAATATGACTCAGCTCCAGATTCCTCTAGCCAATCCCCACACAACTCTGTGCTCTATTTACTATTTGTTGTACCTGAATCATTTCCAGTGGTCATCTATCTGTCAGTTTCTGCTGCCGATTTATTCCACATTGCCCTGAACCCCACAGAGTATAAAGTTGTGTAACAGATATTCCACACTGCAGTTATGACTTTGACTTTCAGATATTTTTTGTGCCCGTTTCTATTTTTAAATTATTTTTCCCCATGCTGCCCCTGGAAACGCTGCTTTCCATGGGTCTGCCCTAACAGAAAATACATCTTCACATCACATGTCAGATAGAAAATAATTTAGTTTGCTGAGTCTTGTGACTGTCTTTTCAGTGCAATAACACACTTAGAATGTAGCATTTTGCCTCCCAAACACGTGATAGAGCAAACTGTTTTAGGTTTACCTGGCATTCCTGACAGTTTACTGTTCTGTCACACGAACATTGTGCATACTTTTTGTCTTTCAGTCACAGGCTTGGACTCTCACAAACACACAAAGCTGGCATGTCCATCAGCTCACAGTAAGGGGACACTGTCACACATGCTAACCACTTCCTGCGTTGTGTTTATTGGCCTGTTACAGAGCTGTTAAACACAATTGTGCGTAATACCGAACATGACCCTGCACAACCTCAAGTAAACTTTTACACCTTAAGCTGTGACATAAAACACACATACACAAGGCCTTTATGTGGCCTTAAGCATGGAGGAACCCTCACCGCTGTTGAGGGTTGATCATTAAAAGAAGGCAATCGAAAACCCACTCAGACCCACTGTCAGCCATCTGATGGCCTACTGGATCATTTGAAGAGCGTCAGTATGTTTTATTTGCAGTTCATATGACCACACATGGACATAAACAACTAAATAATGACTGGTGTTATGTGTGTGTGTGTGTGTGTGTGTGTGTGTGTATGTGTGTGTGCGTGCGTGCATGCGTGCGTGCGTGCGTGCACACACACAAACACAAGTGCAGTTTTCTAACCCCAGCCAAATACCCATGTCTCTGAAGTTCCTCAATGTTAAAGCTGAACTTTTTAATGAGGTCAAGCTAAATATCAGAGAGTGTCATTGCCACCAATAGGTAGTATACATATGATGCATGAATGAAAAGTGCACTTTCATCCAGATACCTGGCTGGCCATCTCAAAGCTCTCTTTTAGGACTCTTCAAGAGCTGTTGTCAAGGTATAATTTTGCTGTGTGTCAGGGTCTGCATACATTTAGAGCACAACTGATGTGATACTACAGATTGTTTGTTACTATAACAAATCCATAATGCTCAACACAAGCAACGGATTCTCATCTTCTCCCATCAGCTTTTATTTGTTCTCACCAGTTCTCCAGAGTGTTACTCTCTCCCCTGAAACCCATCATTACGTCTCTGTGCAGGTTTTCCACCATGAATCAATGCTTGGTCATGGTGCGAGAGCAGGACACCACCAGCTAGGCCCCGGAGGGACAAAAGCCTGGGAGAGCAGGGTGATGGAGGGATCCTTAGCTGGTCAGGGAGAAGAGTTGTCAGTGGTTTTGGCAGTGGTTGCAGCAGTGATGCATGGGACATTCTGACCTCAGGCTGTTACTCTCTTTGGATCTGTCAACACTTCTCAGCAGTGCCAGTGCTCCCTCTCTTGCCCTCCGTACCCCTGTCGTCTCTGTTTGGATGCTGCGTGTGTTTGTGTGTGTGTGAGTCACAGCTTAAACATGACACCACAGAGGGGGAGCCTTGGAGCACTCTGTGAGGTTAACCAGGGTGACCTGCTGTAACAGGGCGGAGAATAGCCAGTGGGTTCCCAGAGAGTTCTGAATCCCCATTCTGAGAAGGGTGACACATCTGCTGAACCATTTCTAATTTTATTTTGCTGTGTTTGATGGCAGCATGAAGGTTTGACACTATGTTCATTGTAGCCATGACTGAGACTCAGACAGGTTTATATGCCATCATGTTATGGAACAGAAATTAATCTGAGTGATAATACAGTGAATCTATTTATTTTTTGATACTCCTTCTCCTTTTTTTATGAAGAAGCAGCTTTTCATTTTCCTCACATAAAAAAGACATTGAGCACTTATGGAGTCTCTGTTGTCGTACATCCATTTGGTTCTGACAAAGTCTTGCAGTGGATCCTGAACTACAATGTTATTTAATAATTTATCGACATTGCATTGAGGCATCATTGAACTATTTTGCTCTTTTCCTATGAACTAATGTACTCAAGAAAAATCTGCCTTATTTATCTCATAATTGCATTTGACAGTGTTTACTTTGCTTCAGATCCAAATGCAGGTTCAACATCCTTAAACTTTTTATATTATTAAAATAACAAATGGAGATGATTTTTTGGCCTTGGCAGAGAGTTGCTGTCTTTGAGTTCTTTCTGCTTCAAGTTGTATATTGATTTCCCTTGTTTACAGTATTAGTCTTGGATACAACTCCAGCATCTTACTGTGTTACCTCCTGGAGGATGTATGAATTACAGTGACTTTAAATGTCAATTCTTTAGACTCAAAGACTTAAATTTGATTCAGTTCATTATTTCGCTAACTTTACTCGTATTTGTTTGGTGTGGTATAATTTCTCTTGAACATTCTTCCATCACGGCTTAGATATTTGTCGGATATTTCTCAGCAGCACCCGCTGGTCTCTGGTCCATGAACTTCCCAGTTCACTGTTGTTCTTATCTGCTATGTTGACCTAAGCTTTTCTCGCAAAAGAAAATGTTGCTTTATTCACAGCCCCGCCTTTGGATCAGCTCATGGACTCTTGCCACAGTGAATTACATGTTTGTTTCAGTTTGTTTTTTGTGGCTTTTATTAGTTGTCACTAAAAGCAGAAGAAGAGACAACTAAAGATTGGTTCTATCAATCTTTAGAACAAATCTTGATTTAGGACTCTATTTTCCATTACATATTTAGGATCTTTGAAGTGTTTTGACTTTTTTGCTATGTATAGAAACAGTGGTCATTATATTGGCAAATTCCATTCAGTTCTTTAATTTTTTCATTTGTAGTCACCTGTGAGATGTTATTTGATTATCGTTTCACTGTGTGATGTGGCAGTTCTGTAGCGACCATACAGATTACATCATCTATGGTTTTGTGTTTCCATGGGGAACAATAACAAAGCCTTATAAAATCCAAGCAAACTCCAATAAAGGAAATAAATTGTAATATTTTTTGTTAATTTATTTTGTGCACATAGTCATAGTAGCAGTTATCCTGGTTGTTCAAACAGTAGTTTCTCTTTTAGTCTTCTCTTCAATCAACATTTTAGATACTTCAACTCACTCATTACATCTTTTTAATATTCCTAATGATCAATCAAACATTAATATTTGAATATTCATCATCAACATCTGATTTATGTTCAATTTAGAACAAAATATAGGAGAATGCTGAATAAAACATTTAATAAACAAATCAAATCTGTGAGTCTGACATCTGTGTGTCAGGAGCAGGCAGTCCTTGTCTCCTTCAGTATTTTTTCAGACCAAACCTTCATCAGGAAACATTTATTTTACTGTGTGAAATGTCCCTAAGATTATGTGTAAAATTTGATGTATGGTGACAGATGTAATCGACCATCATACATAGCATTGTAACTAAAATAATTTAGGTAACTGTAGTTGGTCATTTAGAGTAGGTTGTGTGGTAGGAGAGCTGTTCTCTGTAATGACCCATTTGATACCACAAATGTTTAAGTATACGATTACTTTCTGTTTGCTGTCATTGGACATGGTGTTTATCTTTATCTCTGACAGTAATAACATTAAACTTACAAATATATACAGAGATGAATGTCTGCATGTATAGCTCCAAACAGCATTCTGTACTCAATTAGTCCCCAAGAGATTAGTCCATTCTAATCCATTCTAGTTTGTTTTTTAGAAGGTAGTTTTGATAATAAGACAAATATCTTGGTTGTGCTACTTTAAATGAGTTTTATTTTATTACAATAAATATGATTTAATATGAGCGGCACAGTGGCGCAGTGGGTAGCGCTGTCGTTGCACCGTAAGGCGGTCCCGGTTTTGAGTCCTACTCTGTGCGGAGTTTACATGTTCTCCCCATGTTTGTGTGGGAACTTGGAGAGAACCCACACAATTATTGCCAGTATCTGTGCAGCAATTTTCATCCCCATTCTCCAAAAAACAAGCACTTCGCGTTAATTGGCTTTTCCAAATTGTCCGTAGGTGTGAGTGTGTGCGTGCGTGTTTGTCTGTGTCTCTGGGTGGCTCCGCGGTGCACTGGCGCCATGCACAGAGTTTCCCCTACCAAATGCCCCAAGCCAGCTGAGATAGGCTCCAGCTCCCTGCGACCCACCACAACAGATGAAGCGGTTGGAAGATAAATAAATGAATGTAAGATTTAATTTCACAGTTTAGGAGGAAATGTTAGCCCTGCTATAAATACTCAGTCACTGACTGCTTTTGTTCCTTGTTTTTCCATCTTCTGTCCCCATGGTCTTCACCTAGAGGAGTAGTAATATACACTAATGTGAAGTAATGTGTATGACAAAACTGTGAGGTCCAGCAGGAGAGCATTAGCCTCAGGTTGTGAGCTCAGAGTCCACAGCACAGTCCCAGTGTTAAACCCACTGGTTTTCACGTGTGCCTGCTTTACATCTTAACCTGCTAACACGTGCAGCAGACCAGAAAGTGTGAATGGTTTTTTTTGGCTCATAAGTTGAACAAGGTGTTGTGATTTCAAACCCTTTATGTAGAGTAATAACGTAGGAAGCAGTCTTAAATGAATGAGTAAACTATGCATCTGGCTCTTCTCCTTCTTCCTCTCTCTCCATCTCAGTCTTTCTTTTTTATTGTGATGTTTGTCTAATAGAAGTTTGCAGTGTGGATCAAGACCTATAAAATTGGCCCAATAGGACTTCAACACTTTTCTCATCATGATATAAGCCTGCTGAGGCAGGAAGTTGTCCTGTGATCAAACGAAATGCTTTGATTAATGTGTGTCTTTTCTTTTGCTGTCCCTTCCCCAGTTGGAGGTGCAGTCCTGCTGTGTGTTTCTGCCTAATGACAGCCTCCCCTCTCCGACCACCATCACCTGCGGCGACATTCCCAGCACTGTCCGAAGCTGGTACCACAACCAGACTTCCATGCCTGGGACTGTGGTTGTCTGCCTTCCCCAGATCAGTGTCCTTAGTGCTGGACACAAGTACATGGAACCTCTGCAGGAGCTCCCCTTCATGGTCTCCAAGCCCATTCTGGAGGAGGGTCAGTTTTCATGCTGTGTGGGTTACAGTTCAACTTCCGTTAGAATGACTTAACATCCTAGGAGAAGAACACACACCCAGATACACTATGAGACCACCAAATGACCTAATGTCAAAATTTAGATACGAAAATGACATATGTGATGGAAAACAAAGATGGCAATAGGTTCGTACGTGAAAAATAAATTCAAAAGGGAGGGGAAAGTCCACTTAACATTTTTTACGAACGAAGTTGCTTTTAATAACGACTTAAATTAATGTTTTCACAATAGTAATGGGCGACATAATGTGGATTCATTCATTCATTATGGCCTTTTCAACACTAAGCAAACCTTTGACCCACCACTACTCATTTACTGTGACAAAAGACAAACAAACTTAAGTAGAGCAGCTTTGAGAGATAGATCTTGCACATGTGGTGTGCACACCTGGTAGAGTTGACATAAGCAGCACTCAGTCGTTTGAGCAGTGTTTTCTCTTCAGAAGGAAAAGAAGGAGGCCACCCTCCTTTTTCTTTCTACTCCCGCTCTTCAGTGACATCAGCATTGGGCATACAGATTTTAAAAACAGAGAAGAAAGAAAAACTACAGCTAAACAGTGACATCATCAAGCATGTCATTGATGTCATTAAAATTAACAACCCATGCTTCCAATAATTCATTCCTACCATTTGAAAACCTCTTCATCTATCATGTTCAATGCTCTCGATCAAAGCGTCTAGCCTGCAGTGCATGACTGCATGCTAGTGAACAAGCTCACCTTCTCTGAAAATGATTCTGTCTTTGCTGTGAAGCTAACAGGTTCAAGCTTTTCTTCAATTGCATTTTGTCACAGACCAATACATTAAAAAAACAGCTGTGACTGCTGTTTTGAGAAAGGATACTATTCCTTAATGTGTTCCAGAAAGCTTTGTCATCCCATGTACAGTAGTTGGCTTGCTAAGCGGAAAGAAAAGTCTAGTTGTCACAATGTTTTTTGATAATGAGCTTTGTTGACTGGTCCTTCTTATATTTTAATCATTTGCACTTTTTTGTCCTTTTTCCAAATCTCATCTGTATTTTCTTGCATCTCTCTTTGCCTTCTTCTCAGTTTTACAATTTCTTGGCTTCTGTTCTTGCTCTCCCATCTCTGTCCTCCTCTTTGCTGCCTTGAATCTTTGCCAGTATCTGTGCTGCAAGTTTCATCCTCATTCTACCAATTTTTATATTATTTTCAAATGTTTAATGTGTTCTTACTTTTGTTCTCTCATGCCACCCACCAGGTGATGCCTTCCCGTGGACTGTAAGCCTGAGTCAGTTCAGTGTGTACACACTGCTGGGACAGCACCGAAGCCTGAGCCTGCTGGAGCCTATGGGCTGCACCTCCACACTGGCCGTCACATCTCATAAGCTGCAGAGTTGCTCTGAAGGGAGGCAGTCCTTTGTAGTCTGCCTCCATGTTGATCTACAGCCCATCTACGTCAAGTGCTCCAACCCTCAGGTCAGTTAGACAGTTCTGAACCTCGCAAAGTAGTTATCAGATTTTTATACAAATCACCCTATTGTAAACTTTCCTGAAATATGAACACACTAACCCTGGCATAAAGATTCTGCCTCTGCATGATTCTCTGATATAGATTGACTTCAATAAACAAACTGCCTCATCTTCCTACCTAGTGTAATTTTCAGAAAAACGAGACTGTAAACAGGAGAGTGTTATGTTGTTTGTTTTGGTCAAACATTTGAATCCTGAGTGAAGGAGAGAGAGGAATCATCGTGGTTTTACAGTGTGTTATTATGTTTTAGTGAGAGCATAATGAATATGGACAGATTGGAAACGAAACATGTTTGTCTCCCAGTTGGAACCCCGTGTTGTTTTTCATTGTGCTGCTGCAGCGACTCACATCTACATGTACTATTGCACATGTTTTGTTTCTTCACAATTGAATTAACTGTATTGAGTTAGGTTCCTCTGTAAACACTTAATTGGAAGTACCTTTTGAGTGGTCACACTGTTAAATGTCTCCGACCACAAAGGGAGCCGTGGTGATTTTGAGGAGAATTAGTACCAGAAGCAAATAAAAAAACATTCCCAGAGATGTGGAGAACTGGTCGTTTATTAAGGAGAAATTTCTTTGTTCTATTTTGTTCTCTTTTTTAGATTGAGTGCCTGTTTCTGGCAAAGTTAGAGAGGATTATTGCTATTATATGATGAGTCATTATTAGTTTTTGAGCCCAATGAAAACTTCTCTGCTCCTTTTCTTCTCCTTTTGTTCACCTCCTTTCTCTTTAGTTTTCTCTTTTTTGTAGATTTCTGACTGGTGGTTACAAATTAATACTGTACCATCTTAAGTCATGTAGCAGAGCTCTGAGAACAGCCATCGGAGCAACCCCACCCTCTCTAGAACAAAAGAGACCTCACACTACTTACCCTCTTTCTAATTAGCTTTGTCATTTGCTGGATTGCATATGAGGATGTAAGAGTGCTGCACAGGGTGCACAATTAGTTCCCACCAACCCCATCAGAAGTGATTGCTTTACCACACAGGAGGAGTTAGATAAAGACTTACATCTACAAGTGAACATGTAATATATAACCACAGATTTCTTAAATTCTCTTGGAATTTAAATTGCATTTTTGCCACATTCAGTCATATTTTCCATAATTTACAGTGAATTACTTCATGGCACAAACAGTGTGATTCATGCTATTTTAAATGATATAAGTAAAAATTGAGCTGTAACTACAGCTAAAATAGGAAATGATGCAAAAAGGCATTTAAAGAACAACTGATAAGCAGCATTGAAAGAGAGCAAGAGGAAGATAAAGAGTTGCATGCTCATACATGTGCAAACAATGTATGCATAAAAATGAAATAGCAAACACAGGCTGCTGGGTTTTGATGCGTGTTTCCAACACATGTGCATTTCATTTTAATGCAGAACACCCAAGGTAGCAGAAGAAACACACACACCCGTGTGACAATAAATGCACATATGTTCTACATACTGAGTTCAGGCAACTTTCTTGTTGTTTGAAGACATTCAGTATTATCAATTACATCATCTCTATACTTGTCAAAATTATAACTGGACTCTCAGTTTACCAAAGTGATAAGCTAACTTCTAATGTAAAGTGATCACAGTGCATGTTGTGTAGTTCTTGCTGTGCATGTAACCTCCAATCATAGATTTGTGTGAGACACAAAAGTGCTTTAAACAGTCGATAACAGTGTGGGAAAAGGTAATACAGATAGAAGGTGGTTTAATATCAGTATGGGGAGGATTCATAAACGTTTAAATTACCATAAAAAATAAGATAAATGGTCGCTCTATCGCAGAATTCGTTAATAGCGTGTGGTTCCTGGAACGCATTAAAAGCGAGGAACACCCGCGCACTGTATACCTGTATCTCTGAAACCTGATGATATATAACACAAAACAAAAAGCAACATTTTCAGGAAGCCAGACCCACAAAAATATGTAGGTCAGGGTAAAATGTTGAATTTAGGGGTGTTGTGGGATATTGCAGTCTCTGACTGCCTTGTTCTGATCGGTTTTACTTTTGCACATGTTAAATCAAGTCTGACAAAACGACATACACGTTTTAAATTATAATTGTGTTAAAGACAACAATGTCATCTAAAACAAACTGGACCTGACATGAAAAAATGTTTGCCCCTAGTCTTAAAAATACAAATAAATCCTTCAGAACTGCATTAATAACTTGTATCAGATGGACTACACCCACCTGTCCCTGATCATTACCAGCTCTGTTCGATCAAGTCCACTTAAATTGACTGTTTTCAGAAGCATGAAGTTGTCTAGGAGATCTCACCAGTAGGACTGTATGACAAAATCTAAAAATAATCCCGTAGTGGTCTGGAAGAGGGTGATTAACTTACATCTGTTTGGGAAAGGGTTAAAAAAGGGTTAGAACTGCACAGATCCACGGGGAGACACATTACCCACAAACAGAGAAGACTTGGAACAAAAGTTAACCTTCACAGGTCATTCAGGTTCATTCAGATCCGTAGAAACATCCAATAGCCAGCCGGCCTGTGTTGCCTTGATAAGAGCCATTGATGGTGGTTCTGCTGTTCCAAAGACACTGTGGGAGAGTAGTGAAAGCCAGTAGATCACTGAGGCTCATGTGAATTAACACACAACATACTTTGATAACTCTCAAAGATTTGGGGAGCATATTCTATGTGGTGATTATTATTATTTTTGGAACTGTATTTGTAAACTGTTTTATAAAGGCAGTAAAATCATCTCCGTGTCTCATCTGTGTGTTATTGATGAGTGACTGTAGATGCCTCTGTTCAGTCTCCAGTTTGTGTTTCTGGAGAAGCAGACCTTCTAATCCACAACTGACAGGTCTTTGGAGATTCAAGGCCTCCAAGTGTTCTGCTCACTTCCCCAACCCGTGTGTGTGTGTGTGTGTGTGTGTGTGTGTGTGTGTGTGTGTGTGTGTGTGTGTGTGTCTGTGTGTGTGTGTGTGTGTGTGTGTGTCTGTCTGTCTGTCTGTCTGTCTGTCTGTCTGTCTGTCTGTCTGTCTGTCTGTCTGTCTGTCTGTCTGTGTGTGTGTGTGTGTGTGTGTGTGTGTGTGTGTGTGTGTGTGTGTGTGTGTGTGTGTGTGTGTCTGTGTGTGTGTCTGTGTCTGTGTCTGTCTGTCTGTCTTACTGTGTGTGTGCGTGTGTTTGGTGGTGGGCAGTAACCCACTGGTTTGACAGCAGTAGCTGAGTTGAACCAACTGACCCTACTGAGCAGGAAACAGATTTAGAACAAATGGTTGAGAGGAGATAAGAGATGAAGGAAAAGATGGATAGAGTGTCATAAGAATGTTGAGAAGAAGAAAATGAAATGTGAGGACAAATGGTGAGAGAATGGATGAATGGAATGAGGTAACAAAGAAATGCTAAAAATGTCACCATAAAAGAAGGGCTAGGGATTGAACTCCAGAGCTCCAGTCAGAGAGCGTGTAAAGACCCTTCATCTCACCCTTTCCCTTGTCTCCTCTACTCGGCGTTCCTTACTTTCCATATCCACATCTGCTGGTGAGTGCAGCAGACTTTGTTGTGCTTGGTTGGACTTCCAGACCCCAGAATCTCAGAGAGGGGAGCATGGAGCTGTGCCTCTGCTTTCGGCAGCACAGTTGGGTTGGGTATGGCAGACAGCTGTTGGCTCTGTCCCTGGACGGCTGCTGGATCAGCGTTCGCAGCTCTTCCTGGACATGTTAGAAATGGTCCAGCTGCAATTTAGTGCATTGCATTTCATTTGATTTATGAAGACTTATGGAAGGCTTCCCTGTTGTGTGCCGAGTAACAGCCGTGTACTCTATGTGTGAGTGTGCAATTAAAATGTGTGTCTGAAGTAGACCAAACTATTTTGAGTTTTTGAGCACCTTTATTTTTGAGGGACCCTTGGTGGTGGTGATGGTGGTGGGGTTTTTTTGGAGTGGGGGTGGGGAGGGGTGGGGTTGGGCTGTTGGCTGCAGAAGCAAAGCCTTTTAAAGCCAGAAATTAGCTCACTGTGAAAGAGCATTGCTTCTCTCCCTTTCTCTCCCTCCCTCTCTCACTCAAACACTGAGTAAATGCATGAATAACTGAAAGCATCACATCACATTCTCCTGCCTTCCACTCATGTTTTCCACTCTTGTTTTTGGCTTTGTTGTTTAAAGCTGAGGCCTCTTTTCATGTGAATACAGTACATGATAAATAGTTGAGACCGCTTGATGTTGAGCCTTCAGTTTTTCCAAACTGTGGTGAGTTTTTCAAGGGAAATTGATGACACAACTTTAGTTTCCTCTCTGGGTGTTTCTTTGGGATTTTTGTTGTTATGGATAATAAATTTGTACAGTGAAGCACGTGTATGTGCACGCTGTGCCTTTCAATTAATCATCCATCACTTTTGTGACATGAGGCCTCTTGGAGCGATGAGTACACATCTAGAAGAGTGCTAAGTTGGAAATTGAAAGAAATGGGATCAGATAGTGGTTCATTTCTGGCTAATATTTCCTCCATCTCTCTTGTGTTCTCCCTCAATTTTAACTAAGTTTAGTGTCACATAACTACATAGCTGCCAAGCCAAATCAGGGTAATGGCCTCAGAAGTCAGAACTACATGACAACTCCCCAGTGGAGCTCTTCAAGTCAGACTTTGGCAAAAGTGCATTCGAATGTGGTTTCACATATTAAGCTCACTTGTGGTGTCTTAGGTTTATCTTTTAAGTCCCTCAATTGGTCCAGGAGACTTAATTTATTGAAAGTACATTCAGCTGTGTTCACATGCTCAATCTATGTTTACTACGTCTGCTGGAAGAAAGCACCACATAAATATTTTTCTGAGATAATGAAGAATTTCATTTGTTTATACAAGAACCATTTATAAACTTTGCTTCTCATGTTACATTGTACTGGACTTTAAACAGTGTGATGTACATAGTTGCTTTAAAATATTAGATTTAGTATCTTGATGTATACTTTTTTTTCACCTCCAGGTTCAGCTATTGTACGAGCTCCTCCTCCGCTGGAGCTCCACATGGGCACGTCTCCAGAGGCATGGCGTCTTGCGTCAGATGTCAAGCCTCCCAGAAGCCCCTGCTGGTGCTACTCCATCCTCCCCAGTGCGCAGCAGTGCTGGCACTGCCTTACCTGACACCAGCACATGCAGCCCCTCAGCAGACTTTGGCTCCCCCACAGAGGTTTGTTTTTCTCAACACATTTCCTGTCAGGTCTGTGTTTTTACCAGTGGTAGCTTCTGACTAAAGCCACATAGACCATTGTTCAATCACAAGTAAAGAATATTAATATAGTAACTGCTTCAGGTGTGCCCTGAGAGGCAGGTGAAGAAGATTTCTATTGTGATCCTGTATTGTTTCCTCTCTTGTGTTTTTCTCCTGTTTCACACAAAAAAGAGGAATGTAGAAAGATGATCCCATCAAAGTCTTCCTTACTAAGCCATAAACCCATCAAAGAAAACAATTTAGAGCAGACTTAGGAGACAGAATTCTAGATTGGCATTCTCGCTTGCCTCTCAGGGTGTCCTCAGCCAGTGGTTCATTTATAAATCAGTAAACCCCAAAACAGAGAGAATGCTGTTCTGGTGTGTCTGGAGCCAGGAAGATACTTACCGACTTTAATCTGCATTACCTGGAACATAAGACAAAGCCAGCTGTTGACTTTAGACAAGATGTTTGTCACAAACAATTATTTTTTCCTTTAGACAATAAAAGCAAATATATTCTGAGTCAAACTGCAGCAACATTGCTCACAGGTGTTGCTTTAAGTACTGTAGATGACCAGACTAGTTTCTGGTTTTCTTAAAAAAAAACAACAATGTTTAAAACACACAAACAGAGGGCTGTGACAACTTACAAGTGACTTCAGTGGGATTTCAAATAATGACTGAACAATAAAAACATGTATATTGTAAAAAAAACTCCTTTGAAAAAACTGTATTACTAATGCAGGAGATGCTGGGTCTAATGAAATAGGTGCCGGTCCCAATCTGGGATATCCAGGATCCTGTTTCACAGCATGCAGCACAAATGAAGCCCTGTCTATTGCTATGAGCCATGTGCTATGTTGGGTTTTGTGTATACATAATTATGCGTCTGATTTATCGTTTTAAGTACAAATATTGTAGTTTTTATTGTTATAAGGGGTTGAGGCATTACTAACACATGCTATTTGTCTAAATTAATGTGTTTTGTTTGGGAGGGATTTTACAAACCTGGAAAAATCTCCTCAGTGCTTGGTGTTCTTTCATTATTTTTCCTTTGCCAGAACAGATACTCCAGATAGGCCATGAGCTGTTTAATTTGTGTAAGCTGGAGCTTGATTGAGTATAAACCTGCTCCTTAATTTAGGGAAAATAATAACCTGTATTTACATTTTTTGTTCAGATAAAATATCAAACCCAGACACCGAAGTATGAAGCATAGCAGTGTGTGTAGACATGCAAAGCCAACGGAAAATGTACTGTCAGCTTTTAGGGGGCAACAAGATGAGTGTTGTTTTTCCTTTGTCACGAGGTGAGGCATATCCTTAAGATAATGTGGTGGGAATTTGTTCTCCTGTTTGGGGTAGGAGCAACAATGTGTAGCTGGGGTTGCTGGGTCTTCGGTCTGCAGCCATGGTGGCCTTAGGATTCGCACTTGGACCAACAGGGTCCTGTCAGCAATATGGGGCCCCTGATATCACAGCATAACCATCACACACTGGCCTTGTGAGAAAAAAACAAAACAAAACGTGTTTAATATGTCGAAGTGTATCTGTGTCTGCGTTCGTTTCTGTATGGTAAACATGTGTATGTCCTTGCGTCATTTTTGGAGCCAAAGAAGTGGCAGTACTTGAGATTGGCACTGGAGGCCCTGTGGTACAGAGCGTCTGCAACAAGGCCATAGAGGCCCCTGACAGCCCACTTGTTACTGTTTACCTAAGTACAAACACTGGTAGAAGTGTTTAGGCCTCTGGGAGGCTGAGTGATTGAGCAAGAATGTAGGAGCTGTTTTGATAAGTCTCAGCAGTAGTGGCAGCAGTCTCTCCCCACCGAGCCTCCTCTCCACCTCCCCCTCTGTCTTCAAGTTCAGCCACATTCCCATCACATCCCCAAAACCCCGGCCCCCACAGCCATTCACTCATTTCTCTACCTACACCTATGGAGCTAACAGTCTGTCACATTTACATAGATGGGGCTTTTGCTTTTCTTGCCTGTTTATTCAAACTGTCTCTGTTGTTTTTCCCCTTTGTTATTTTCATCAATTCCTTTATATCTCTTTCGTATTGATCCTGATTTAGCCACAGGACATACCAACAACCTCATTCAGCATTAGCAATAATTAGCCCCTGTTGTTTTCACCAAGACTCATCGAGGTTTATAAGAATTTGTTTTCAAATAAATTCTTATAAGAATTCTTATAAATTGATATAAACAGTCATGTCCTGTCAGGTTGAGTTCTGTCTTTGGGTTTTCACTTTTTCCATCTCTGTAATAGCTTGTCTTGGTGCTTTTTCTCTTCTCCGTCTACATTTCATCCAATCTCCACAACTTCACCTTCTTGATGACTCTTACTGCATCTCTGTCTGCAGCTTTACCCCACTTCTCTCACGCTGTTGTTTCCATTTGAAACTTTTCTTTCTGTCCTTAAGCCATCCTTCCTATCCACCCAACTATTTGTCCTTCCACCTGCCGTTAAAACATTCCCTCTTTCCACTCTTTTTTTTAAATGATCTGCCCTTTCTTCCATCTTTCTTTGACACTTCCCATCCTGTTGTTGTCTTCAGATGTTCGGTCTCTGTGATGAGTTAAGAAAAACTCTGCAAAAATAAACCCGGATCGTCATCCCGTTTATAACGGAGAGGCCCAAGAATTAAACTGTGTACTTTACAGCTTGGCTGAGGGAGGTGTGGGAAAATAGCTCCTTCTGGATGTGCGTGTATGTGTGTGTGTGTGTGTGTGTGTGTGTGTGTGTGTGTGTGTGTGTGTGTGTCTGTGTCTGTGTGTGTGTGTGTGTGTGTGTGTGCGTGTGTGCGTGTGTGCGTGAACGTTACGTGCACACGCGTGCTTGTGTCCATTTACGTTTTTCGCCATAACATGAGCAAGAAGAAACATTTTACAATATTTAAAGCAGGATCTACTGCTTTTTAGATATTATTAAATTATTTGCCTAATGTAATGTGATATTCTTTCTTAAAACCTCAAAGTTCCAGTATGACATTTATTTTGCAGTGTTAGGTGACAAAAGTCTTTTTTCCAATAAATTTCTCATTTCATTTTAGTTTATGATTCAGTCCCAAATTCCAGGTATACTGGCAAGAAAATTGATGCCAGTCTGTTAATAATTACTCTCTCTTCTGACCCTATTAAAATTAGCCTGTGAGAGAGACTGGGAGTGTTTAAGTGACAGCCGTGGTTCTGGCTGGGGAGTCAGAGCAGTCGGGTGTCCGATGCTCTAGTGTAACCACTGCAGTAGACAGCGGTCGGATCTTCCCACAGCACCAGCGGCTGGCTCCTGTTCCCACACATGACATTACCAAGACTAATCCTACAGACTGTCCAGAACTGTAAACGAAATAGTCCTAACCACAGACACACACATATATGCACGCGCACACACACAGGGCCATGTTTTGATGGTAGCTCAACAATAATTAGTCCCTGAATGGTAGTTGACACTAGAATATCTCTCATTAAGACTGACTGATCACCATGAATGCTGGGCTCATATTGCTCCCTGCCAGTTACTTCTATTACACACACACACACACACACACACACACACACACACACACACACACACACACACACACACACACACACACACACACACACATCTTGAGTGTTTTGATCCATGGAAACACGTAATGACACTGTAAGACACTTGGTTGGGATAAATGCTAGTTCTTGTGGAATTGAATGATTCAGTGTTGTTTTTTGTGGTGTTTTTGTTTATATGAGCAGAAGTTCATCATTGAGGGGTATGAAAACGTTGAGTACTACAAAACGCCAGTCAAGGCTTTGGTTTCCTATTCACTAGAATATGAGTAAATAGATTGTACGTTGTGACGCTCCTGCTGTGTTTTCTTTACCGTCTTTTGTTTAGTTCTTATCTTGAATATCTAAACAGATAAATTTAGCTTTTTTTTCTGAGAGCTTGTGGTTCCCAAGATGTGCATTCTCTTCATCAGTTTCAAGTAGCCCCATGCACTGTAATAACAAATGTATTTTTGAATCATCATAATATTTAATTTATTTATGTAACTGTCATCAGTTGTTACTGAACTTTGGTGCCTGCCATCCTCATGTGTGATTAAATTAAATATGAAAATTAGCGTGGGGCCATCAAACCTCCACCCAGCTGCAGAGCAGGGACATAGTTTCGTCATCTGGATCCTCTTTAAGAGAGTAGTCAGTCCAGCAGCTGTGGGGTTTCTAATTGAGATTGTTGATAACCTCCTCACCAACCACAGCCAGACTCGATAACCATGACATAATCTGTCATTACCATGCTGTGATGGGAGAAGCTGTGGAAAAAGTGAAACCCTGTGAGCTGCAAATTACCATATTGTTTGTTTGCAGGCTTTTTACTTCCTGAGTCAGCCACATGGATACATATTTGGAAAACAGATTTATGTGGAAGATATTGAGAGAAATTCTAAAAAGTCCACAGTGCTGTCAGTCTCAGTGTGTTGCCAAAAAACCCCAAAATGAGATGAGAGCTCACATAAGGCCGCTCCTCAACATCTGTACCCTCCTCTGGTCTTTACTTCCTCATTCTGGGTAGAAATACGTGTGTGTCCTCATATAGTTGAGTGAAAGCAGGCCATGTGGGTGCTGGTGGCTTTAGTTAAGGGTTAATACCAGTGACAGCTCCACTCAATAGTTCCCGTCCCTCCCACATCTTTCGGCTCTGAGTAAAGTTCTGCTCACCAGTCCCTGATGTCATCTTCACCAAAGTCTCGAAATCTTGTGGTTGCTTTTATCGCAGTGACAAAAGTTTCAAGCATACATACACATTTGCAAAACAGATGGTTGGATAGATAAATAGACAAACAGCATCACACACAAAAAGTAGGTATGTGTGTTTAATTCTCTGTGAAATAATTGTTGAATGCTGCCCCAGCCTTGGAGCTCATTATGTGGTGCCACCTTTGGCCTCTGATCGTGGCTCATTGCATCATCCCTGGTTTGATTATGGAACACATTTTGTCTTGGGCCCCTAGGGTGACTCTGTGCCTGCTGGAGATGACGGTCCATTTGCTGACACAGTGACTCTGGAGCAGAAGACAAGCAGCATTGGTGGAACAAGTGGGAAGATCAGCCTCTGGATGCAGTGGATGTTACCCAAGGTCACTGTCAAACTATTTGCCCCTGAACCAACTGCCAAAAAAACAGGTACTGATCTTTGACATGACACCTACTGTTTGTTTTTTGTTTTTGTTTTTTTAGAAGCAATGAACGATTAGTCATTTCTATTTTCTAGTGTTCATTGATGATATCTCGGAAGTCTTTAGACCACGTTTATGATTAAGAACGTTTCACCCTAAAATAACAATTCATAGGTACACAAAGTCTTAGTCCACTGAAAATTTTGGAGGTTCATAGCAAAACAGTGTTTAGAGTTCTCCAAAACAACTAACAAGCATTGGTGCTGGTTTTTATAATTTTTGAAACACTGAGTTGCATAGCCTCCATGTGGATTGGAAAAGATACCCTATTATAATCAGAATTCTTTAGCCTGTGGTGTGTGCAGACATCATGTATTCAAACTTCTTGTTGTTTGCCAGTGCTGTTAGCATAGAGGTTGCAGTGTTTTCTAGCTTTAAACTAAATCTGAAATTTTGGATCTCAGAACTTTCAGGATCCATTTTATGTGTTTTCATCTGTTCATCATCATTAAAAATGAGTCTCTTTATCTTCGTCACTTGTAAAGAAAAACACTGTGAGGAACAGTGACCTTCATTCTGAAGCTCAAGAATTGTTTTGCAGAATAAGAAACATCATCAGACTACCTATGCACATGTGGGGGAATAGATAATAACTTACATGGGGAGAATGAGGGATGAGGGCAGAAGACAAGTAAATAAATGGGTGATTAATTTTAAGCGAACCGTCTCTTGTCCCCTTAGGATTTACTGGGGTAATGAAAGACAAGGTTTACCTCAATTGGTGGCTGCAGTATTTAGCATCTGCCAACCAGAACACTCGGCTTAAAGTCTTCTATAGTGGAATGAGAAAAACAAAAGACATTTAAGGACAACACAGAGTTGGCTCCTAAATAGGTATTAGTATGGATTCTGGATTAATGCTGTATATGCCATCTGAGCATATACAACCAGCTGGATTCTAATCTGTGCACCACATTGGAAATGTTATTAAAAACAAGATTTGTGTGCATGAAGTGTATCAGACGCCTAATATCACAAGCACATTTGTGAAGATAACTAAGCCACAGATATGATTGCAGACATTCTGTTATGATGTAATGTGTTTTTCAACTGCAAAGGAAACAAGAACCAAGGCAGTCAGAGACTGCAACATCCCGCAATTTACCCTGAACTACTTCCATGGTAGGTCAGGGTACCCTGAAAGTAGTACCTGACAAGTGCATAGCTTTGACCTTTCAGGGTAGGTCAAAGCTATGCACTAGCTAGTGCTTTGATCTATGGTCTTACTCACACTGACCTTCTGCCTCATCTCTCTATCTTATCCGGTTCCTGAGTGTACAAAAGTTGAAATTTGACCTTGACCTAGTTTTCTCAAGGTCAACGTCATAATCTCATTTTCATCCCCTTTGCCGCCTGAGTAATGTGCTTTTTGTTTAATCTTTCTATCTATAACGGTTGTAAAGATATTTGGTGAACTTGCTAATGGACGAATGGACGGATGAACGGATAGACGGACGGACAAACACACGAACACTGACAATTACAATACATCACCACTTTGGAGCGGGATGTAATAAGAGTCTTGTCTCTCCAGAGTAATGGAAAAACAGCCATTCCAGACGTGCTGGTTGTCGGGTATAATGTTATGCTATTATGTGTTGGAAGATTAGCGGTAGAAAATCAAGCATGGGTCTCCAGAGGTTCTACTAAAGGGACAAATCAGTGGTGCACTTTCCTTCTTTCAAGATGAGCCATTTAAGACGAAGGGAGTAAAGGTTTCCAGGACTCTTACAGGGTGGGTTTAGACAAGTCATATATCAGTATCAACACCATGTTCGGAGACTATGAGTTTCTGAGTATCTAACATCTTGGGAGAGTTCTTTCCACAGTCTCTACAATAAAGCTGACAAGCCTTGTGTTTCAATTTCAATAAGCCATCACCAAACTTTCTCAGAATCACCACAAGGCAACAGTACAACAACAACCATAGTTTCACATGCATGAAGTCCATTTTCCCAAGCTAGCCAGTGACTGTTGGACTTTCTCTGTGGAAACTGTGAGATACAACAGCTAAACTCATGGTTCTATGAAGCGTAGTCACTTAGCTTGCTGAGTTTGTAAGCACACAAACTCCAGTGAACACACACATGCATTTGAATGAATATACAAACATAAGAGTAAACATGCATGTTCAGTAGTGTGTAAACACCAATAGCCTCATACACTGTCATACTATTGATGCTTTATACCCTGCAAGACTTGTTGAGTAGGCAGCCAGTATGTGTGTGTCTGTGTGTGTGTTTGCACTTTTCATGGTGTGCAGGGACTTTGGTGTGTACACAGCCGCTAACCTTAATCAGATTCAAAAACACACTATATGTCTGTACAGGAACTGACCATAGCGGTTGGCTCAGGACCAGAGGCCAGACCTGGACAGGGTTAGCTACAGTGCAGAGCCTTACCAGCTTACATGATATTCACACGCAGATGAAACTTCCTTTACGCACAACTGAATTTAGCTGCATTGCCTATTTGCTAAGTACTGTGGCATGAAAGTAAAAAGAGGCTGTCAGCACATGCAGGCTCAAACACATTTAAGTGTTTTTACAAAGTGATTCACTTATTATGTTAACATGAGAAAAAAAACCCCAAAACACCTGACTTTTCTTGTGTTTTTATCAGAGATCTGTGTCATCAGTGAGCTGGAGGACCTGAGTGCCTCTGTTGACGTCCAGGATGTTTATACAAAGATCAAATGTAAAGTTGGCAGCTTCAACATCAACCACTACAAATGCAGGTAGGGTAGCTACGTCTGTCACACATCCATCCATCCATCTGTCCATCTATATAAAGTCAACAATAGATTTAATGATGAGGCACCAGCAGAAGCAGTGATAAAGCAGGGACCACCTGGGTGCTCTGTGCCCCCAACACACACAAGCACACAAACACACACATACACACACATGCTTTCACAGTCCCAGAGTCCAAACACACATTAACCACAAGTACCACTAACATTCTGTCTGTTCCCACTTCTGCTCATATGAGTGGATTTTCGGATTATCACCTCACCATCATTGTCTTTGCAGACAGCTGTTGCGGCGGTTACCACAGACAGGCTGATGGACAGAAAGACAGATATACCCAGGAGCAGACAGACAGGCTTTTTCGGCTGGCCCAACTGTGACTCACACATCTTAGGGCTTCAGTCAGTCACTTTGTCTGAACTCCCTTCTCTGTGGTGTCTCAATCAATTCACAGAAACATTAATGCTTTAGGGGAAGAAAACCACTGAGCAATATTGCACTGCATCCTTATGATACTCTCTTTCCTTGTCCAATTACAGTCAAAATGGGGTAACTTACTGTATGTATAAAAAATAGTGAAGCACATACTGATGACATCAAATGAAGCTGTGACTAAAGCGAATAAATGTGAATCAAGAATGGTGTCGTTAAAATATCCAAGTACTTATTTCTATTCCTGTGTGTTTTCCTTTTTGTCCTGATAACATTCCTCTGTGATTGAATCAGCAGCTCTCCGTTTGAGCTGTGTGCTTTCCTGAGCCCTTGCTCTTCTGGGAAGAGATCACTTAGCAGGACATAGTTTGATCCGTGTCTGAAGAGCTAATGAACCAGTGTTATAGAGCATGTTGTATCCAGCAGCCCAGAATGGTTGTGTTTGTTTCAGGCCCGTTTGCCTATACATCCAAGTGGATGTGCATATGTTCCTTTTTCTTGAATAAGGCCAGACAGTGGAGATGGACTTGCTGGGAGCTTTGCCCATATTTAGCCACACCATTAACAATCAGTGTTCTCAATATACTGTATATTGCTTCTGATTTGCCAGGTAAGAATCACCTTTTCTGTATACTGGACAGGTCAAAAAAGGCTGAGGCCATCATTTTGGTTTTGAATCGAACCGTTAAAACTAGCTTCTCACAGACCTCCCTGTTTTACAACAGTCAGATGATTTATATTCTGTCAGGCCACATGTGTTACAGACACGATGAAGTATCAGCCTCAGCCAGGACAGTGTCAGCTGTTGGACAGTTTCAGAACGTGAAGGTGTCGTGGGTCATTATAGCTCTCCACAGGTGTGTGTCTAATTGCTTCTGAGCCAAAGCCAACCTTAATCTTTTAGTAGACCTCTATGCCTTTCTAAGTAGATAATGGATCAATTTTCTCATTTTGTTGGTTATTTCAATTTAATGTGCATTTAACAACACACTTTTAACTGACCAAAGTTCTGGCAAGCAGAAGCGCTCTATCATCCAAGCCAGGTTACAGTCACGACTGTTTAGGACACTGTGAGGACCTCTGGGCTCCTGGCAAACTGTGTAATCTGTATCATTCACATAATTTACAAGAAAGCCCACTGTGGTTTGAGTCCATATTAATCATTCTGAATAGATAATTGTGAGGTATTTCTTCACCAGGCCCAGGTTATTTGTGTGCATTGGGTCAGATTAAATCAAGCTTGACAGAGAAAATGTCTCATCTGGCCTCAGCTATCTCACTTCTGGAAAATGAATGGAAAGTTAGATTGCCCCAGCAAATATGGGAGGTGAATATATATAATTGAATCCCTTACTGTATCAGAATAGGAGAAGGACAAGAAAAAGTAGATGAGAGAAGGGAACTGACAGTGAGGGGATGTAGAGAGAGGTGTGGGGCTCACTTATTGTGGAGTAGTGGAGGTGAATGTTGAGGTGAACATAAAATCAGTAATGAAGTGGTTAGGTATTAAATTCTGTGGAACGGGCTTCTTCCCAGTGGTAAGATTAGAAATGTGTGTCCTCTTTATTTTAGCCAGGACTCCGCTGGCATCGGTGTTCGTTATACTGCAAACGTACTCTGAAAGAGGACAGCCGGTGACAGTTCCCCTTTATTCGCTCGGAGGAGCACCTCACACAAATTGGAGCTGATAACTTCCAGCTGTTCCTCAAATGGCTCGGAGAGTAGGATTGCTGGATTGGTACAGAGAGAGATGGGAGAGATGAAGACCTGTGGGGGGTCCATATGAATTAGTCACTCTTACAGCTGAGAGTGGAGATTACAAAGAGATATTCACAAAGGCACGCACACAGAAAGAACTGGAGTACACGTCCACCATTAGGCCTACGCTCCTCTCACTGAACTCCAAGGACTTGTAATGAGCAGAACGGGGGGCAGGGTGGGGGGTGCAGATGGTGTTCTTGTGTGAAACATTTTGCATTCCATGTTATGTTTCTGATCGTTCAAGTTGCTCTGCTTTGAATGGTGATTGCTCAGCCTGTGTTCATGTTCATAGATTTTAAATCTGCCTTTCAGGTGCTCTCATGGATGACCTCAGCAACATCTGGAATTCTAATGTTATAAATAATATTCACACTTTACATTTTTATGTATATCATGTACCATTTAATGAATGTATTGTATTTCTTGTTTGTCAAAGTGCTGTCAGAAATATTTCACCTGCATTAATGTTTCAATGAGTGTCTCCAGGCTGAAAGCTAAATATGTTAAATGTAACCCTACTGTGGTCCACATGTTTCTGCTGTTGCAACAAATAAGATGTTGCCCAAGTCAACACTGTGTAGCCCAGGTTAAGCTTGGCCTTGTGTGTGTCTCTAGGCCAGGGCAGGGTTGTCACTATGAAGGACTCTTTCTGCAGTGCAAAGAAACAGCTGCGGTGAGGCCTCTACCTGTCCAAAAGCCAGCTGTATCAGGCGTAGGCCTCTACATACTGTGCCTCTGCAACTCTGCTTCTTCCAATCTGGGTCCCCAACCTCTGCTCATGCTGGACAGATGGGGAAATGAAGGAAGTCAGAAAAGAAAAAAACAAACAGTTTTGGCTATTTCTCAGGGTGCCTACTCAAGCAACATGCTGATGCACACAAAAAGTTTCATGAAGAATTAAACTACAAATAAACTCATTTTAGGGTGCAACCATTCCCCTGTCTGTCCAGATGCTAAATAATCCAACCAATAAAATGTGGTGAGAGTTGTTTTTCTCTGTGTGGGAGGAGATTAGGATTTGGGCCTCCAATCTCTTGTCAATGAAATTGGTATTCTGGCAGTGGTCTTACACTCACAATTGTGTTGGATAGAACATTATTTAGTTGTCTAAATAACCATCTGCATTTTATAATTAATTTGATGTTTTTTTCTGTTAAAATATTCCTAATCCCAGATTTAAAGTGTTGGGCTCCTCTCTCTGTTGAATAGTGTAAGACCATTCCAGAAATTCTCAAATGGTTGATGCTGGTGCAACTTCCTTTTGTTTTAATTACTTAACTCTAAATCAGTTTATTTCTAGTAATCTTAATGTTTCATGGTTTTCTGTCTTTTCTTCCGTTTTCCTTTTCTGAATTATTTGTTAATTCATTTTGCTACCGCTCCCTTTGCCCTCTGGCCTACTTTATCTCTGTTGGCGACTTTATCTATTCTCACCTCCAGTATGGAGGAGGGTGTTCGGAGCTCTGGCAGTTCTGGAGGAGTGGTCCTCTCTTGCACTGACAAGCTGAACAGACGTACTGTATTGTTTCGACCCGTCAGCAAGCAAGACACTTTCAGCCACTTCTCTGGCTTTTTCCCTCCTGTAAGAAGCCATCTTTTCTCTTTGTTTGTTGACTCTGCATAATCTTCATTAACAGTGGCATCAAATCATCTCATGTGCTCATCAGAGATTGTTTTTATGAGCCAGGCCTTATACTTGGTTTGAAACATTTTTTGTTGTTGTTTTGAACTTTTCTTCTTCTAGACTGTAGTCACTATGAAGATCTCAAAATTATTAAATTAATCATATGACCCTCTGAAGGAAAATACCTCTGAGTAGTTCACATTACTCTGAGTACATTTTAAGTCCACTGATACTGGATGTTTTTGCAGACTAAACTGTGATGTCTTAAACAGATCAGCCTTGCTTCTGTACGTAGATGTTTACTGATGATAGCAACAAGGTTGACCAAAATGATTCATATTGAATTGAGTCTATATCCTGATACATTTATACTAAATCATTGTTGTTGTATGATTTTGCTTCTAAATTACATTGGACACGTAAAGGTTTGTCTGTGACTGATGGATACCTATAACCAGTGTGATTTGTCCTGTCTCGCCACTGGCCAGACTGCTGCCAAAGTCCTGGAGGGCTCTCACCAGCAGCATGGCTTCCTGTCTATCACCTACACTCAAGCTGTCACCAGAAATGTCCGTCACAAGCTGACCTCCAGGCCTGAGCGGCCGACACGCAGCGGCGCTACAACTGCCAGTCAGCGGTTGACCTCTGATCCTCTGGCTGACAGCTCACCTCAGTACCTGAGAGAAATCCTGCTGACAGCGCAGCCCTTTGATGTGGTGCTATCCTGTCCCCTATTGGCTACAGTAGCTGGGGTGTTCCAGGTATAAACAGCTTTTATGAATAAAGGTTGATGTTGGAAAAAAACGTTTTCACTTAATTTGGAAATGTCATAGAAAGAATATAGTCAGAAATTAAAACATCACCTAAAGATTGTTCCACATGAGTAAAAGAGATGCGTTGTACCAGTTAAATTAATCTTTACTGCAACAGTCATATGGAATGATGAATGTATTCTTTTGTCCTTTGAACCAGTCTTAGAAACAAAAGAACCTTCTGCTTAAACTCTCTGTAAATGTTTTATTAATATTCCACTTGATTTATGTTAAGGCTACAGTACCAAGGCGCTACAAAGAGCGTGGGAAATCAGCAGGTCAGCCAATGAGGAGCCACACGCTGACCTCTCGCAGTTTGCCTCTCATCTACATCAACACCAGTGTGATCAGGGTTTTCTGTCCGCCCACAGCATCAGGTTTGAGAGCTACTTGTCGCTTTGGACTCCATCCTTGTGTTTTACATGGGAAGTGTAGCAACCATTGGGCATCGTGTTGTCTCCTGTGGTGTCTGGTGTTCTTCAAGGCTGTCGTCCTGGATGATTGTTTCTGTTACTGCCAAGCAGACACAATAGAGACGCCACATTAGAATGCAGAGACATTAACTCAGTGGAATAGTTGAGGTTCTGAAAACAACCACAGCTCCATATGCACTCGTATAGAATAGATGCACACTTAGTTGGTAGCACTGAGTAACTATACTTCTAAGATGTGCCAAGCGGTGCTTGTGTGTATTCATATTCCTTCAAACATCTGTGAAATAATGCATGTAGGACAATGTCTCTGTTTACAACACAAGTACAATTCACACCCTTCTGTATTCATTCGTTTAGATTTGGTCCATGTGTATGTCTGTCTCAATAGATCCCCATATGAAGAAAGAAGACACAGTGATATTAAAGCTGGGCTCCCTCAGCATGGCTCCTCAGGCGGACAACCCTCTGACCCGCACTGTGCTGCGAAAAGACATCTACCAGTAAGGCAGACTCTCTTCTGTCTCCACCTCTCTGCTGAAATGACATTTGATTACTATTGTTTTCTTCATAATATAAGCCTATGAGCCCAATTTATTGAATTAAAATATTTATATTAAAATATCCAGCTGACATATGCCCACTTATACATTCCTTAGCAGTTAACAATAAAACTCAGTGGCACAATGCCCTTAAGTGGTATCAAATGTAATTGTATCAGAGAAATGGAACAAGAACATGAAGACAGACAGACAGACAGACAGACAGACACACACACACACACACACACACACACTCACACACACACACACACACACACACACACACACACACACACACACACACACACACACACACACACACACACACACA
The DNA here is from genome assembly GCF_040054535.1 of Antennarius striatus. NCBI lineage: Eukaryota > Metazoa > Chordata > Actinopteri > Lophiiformes > Antennariidae > Antennarius > Antennarius striatus. Next base: position 3,664,122 of record NC_090784.1, on the reverse strand, counting down.
CACACACACACACACACACACACACGTTATTAATCCCAGAAGAAATTGCACATATACACTGCTCAGGCATTACATAACAAATAAATACTGGATAAACACCAGGAGAAAAAGAAACACTGACATCACAGGACATACCACAAGACATACACTACACTAACAGACACAAGCAGCATTAACAGGACATATACTAAAATATAAACAATATAAAATTAAAATATAAACAGTATAAAAATTAAAATATAAACAGTATAAAATTAAATTAAATCCATTCAACCGCGTGCTGACCCCCCCCCCCCCCCCGCTCCTCCTGAGAGAGTCTGGTGGCACAGGGCACGAAGGAGGACCTCAGCCTCTCTGTGGAGGCGCTGTGTGACAGCAGTCTGCTACTGAAGGTGCTTCTCTTCTGGGAGAAGGTGGTGTGCAGGGGGTGGCTGGTGTTGTTTGTGATAGCCTTAACTTTAGACATGGTCCTGCTCTCCAGAACTGTCTCCACAGAGTCCTGGCTAAGACACGACCACTGAGCCTGCTCTGCGGATGAGTCTGTTAAGACGGTCCATATCTCTTTTCCTGGCCTCCACCCAACACACAATGGCGTATGACAGCCCACTGGAAACTGATAGAACATGCGAAGGAGCTTAGGACAAATGTTGAAGGAGGCCAGCCTCCTCAGGAAGTACATCCTGCTTTGCCCCTTCTTGTACACACAGTTGGAGTTGAGTGACCAGTCCAGTCTGCTGTCTAGCTGCAGTCCCAGGTACTTATAGTTTCCTACCACCTCCACCTCACTGCCCTCAATGATCAGTGGCTGTGGAGAGGGGGGTGCCCGCCAGAAATCCAGCACCATCTCCTTTGTCTTGGAGACGTTGAGCTGGAGCTGGTTCTGTTGACACCACTCTACGAAGTCAGCCATCAATGCCCTGTACTCGCCCTCATCACCCTCCCGGATACATGTCACAATCCCAGTGTAATCGGAGTACTTCTGTATGTGGCATGTATCCGAGTTGTGCTTGAAGTCCGATGTGAAGAGAATGGGCAATTTAAATAATACTGGTGTCACTGCATCTTTAATCCAAATTAAAATAATGGTAATAAATATTTCATACGTCCTAGTAATATTCGCCGTGGCGCACTGGCGTGGTGCCCGGAGTTTCCCCCACCTCAACACCCAATGCCAGCTGGGATAGGCTCCAGCTCCCCGTGACCCGCTGCGGCAGACACAGCAGCAGAAAATGGATGGATGGATAGTAATATTCGCTGAACAGTGTGTTGATTAAAGAGCCTTTAACACCTATTTCTCTCCTTTTTTCATGTAAATGTTTATCATCAGTAGCTCCAGTTCCAAATACAGTACAGGACTTTCTCATCACACTGATACAACCTCACAACCGTTCTGCCCACACTGTATAAAACCACTAGTGAGCAAGTTTTGTCTGTGGTTATGCTTGCAAAATTGTGCATCCTTGTCATCTCAAACAGGTAGTTTTTAGGATAGTCGGATGACAGCACCACATTATAGTTAACCCAAAGTTCATTTTATCTCAAGAAAGTATTGCATCCCATGGATGCGCTTTGAGAACAATTTGTGCATCCCAACATGACATTTATGCATCCCAAAAGTAATATATGGTCGAAGCGTACTCACAGATTTAATTTTTCCAAAAGTACAATATAAAAACTAACCAAGCGGTTAATTGAAATGATTTTATTAAGAACAACTTGATAACTGTTTTAGCAAAAAGAAAAAAACAGTAAAATTATATATTAGTCTTATCAGCCTGGTAGTCATTCATTTAGAAATTAAAAAACATGTAATACAGAGTTTTTTTGTCACTTTTGCTTTTCATTCAATAGTATTTTTTGCCTTGATATACTGATAGGCTCCTCTGGACACTGCACCAAGCTGACAGAGCCTTCTCCGTCAGTAATATTTGTCTCTTTTTCTTGATTTACTTTTGGTTGTTTTTCATTCATTGTCACTCGGTTTTTCTCAGACTTAAGCATGTTTTTTGGAGGCATGATATATAATCAATTATTCAAACTTTATTTGTGTAGCGCTTTATCACTCAGCAGACATTTCAAAGTCCTTTCACAGACAGAGAAACCCAACAGCACTCTCCAAGCATAAGCGACAGTTTATGCTTGCTCTGGAGGGTATAACTAACTCCTCGCTCTCACTGCAGCATGTAAAACAAGCAGACATTGATTTTAATAAGGCAGAATCAGAATTTATGGGTTTGAAATTTAACTGGAGAAATGGAAAAATTGTGAATATTTTTTTTGAATGGAAGTGCATTTAAACCTTGCGTCCCAGGACGCACGCTGTCTGACGATCGTGCGTCCCTGTCACAAAATGTGCGTCAAAGATGCAAGGACGCACGCAAATGAGAACACTGTTAACCTGCTCCAGAGATGACAGAGAGCAATGAGTGATACCCAAGGGGTCCACTGGGGCCCTTCAGCTGAAACACAAGACTGTTGACATAAGGCCCCCGTGCCATGTGGATCAAAGCTGCTCGGCAGGGAAAATCTGGACTTCTGAGGGAAATGGCTTTGCGCAAAACACATTTCCCTCCTATAGGCATCTAAGAGAATCTGGATTGTGTCATAGCTGCCTCAAAAACCGCAGCCCCATGTTGTGTGTGTGTGTGTGTGTGTGTGTGTGTGTGTGTGTGTGTGTGTGTGTGTGTGTGTGTGTGTGTGTGTGTGTGTGTGTGTGTGTGTGTGTGTGTGTGTGTGTGTGTGTGTGTGTGTGTGAGAGAGAGAGAGAGAGAGAGAGAGGGAGAGAGAGAGAGAAAGAGAGACATTGTATGAATGGGCAAATATGGAGCTGGCAAACACATGTAATGAGGCAGATAAAAGTGGTGCCAAATGCTTTGTGCAGCTGCAAGTGAGTTGTGAGCTGACACAAGTGAAAAAAAACAACAACCGTTGGACAACATAAGGAGAGAAGAGACCACTTTAGACTTCATTGCCGCCTTCAGTTGGTTGAAGTGTCACATGCTGGGAGTTGCAGGGAGGCAGAGGGGAGCTAGGCCTATAGCCATGACTGACTGTAACCATGAAGTCTGCATGGACAGAAATACCACACTCCAACATAGCACAAATTTCTTCCTGATTACTCAGCCTATCTCCCTCGCAGTCCCTCATTTGCTCATTTGATGTATTGGAGCAAATATGGTATTGATCAGTAACCATAGCTACTGTTCTGCAAGGCCTTTTGAGGTAATTTATTCTCTGCTAGCTGCACAGTGTTCTGTGCTAAAAATGTTTGTCTTGCTACAAGTTGATGCAGCCAATGGGATGAAACCAGTCTGTTTCCATGGAAATTCTGTCTGGATTTATTTTGCGGACATGGTGGCCACATTGATAAATGATGATCTTGTGGATTTGGAAAAATATCTGGAGTTTTTCTCAGACTTTTAGCCCAAAAACAGTTATACCATCCATGCAATTTCTCCGCATATTGGCTAGTAATCTTCGTCCTCTAGTAGTTAGAGGATCGGTTGCTCTTTTCTGTGGTGCCCACATCTGCTTGAACACAGTTTGCCTCACACCGTACTCCACCCTGGCCTAGTCACACATGCTACCATGTCCTCCACATGCCCCGAGGCATGCAACCTAGACATTCAAGCACACATGCCTTTTAAAGTACAACATAGTCAATGCATTCACAAGTGTGCCATGGACATACCCATGAATGCCGACTTTGGGAATGACCACTTTTTATATGCACCAAAAAGTAGTCTATTACAAATCCTAGCAGCAGGCATGGCCATGTCTACAAACACACTCACATTCACTCACCCCTTTAACCTCCACACCAAAGCCAAGATTCACCACTTCCCTTTCAGCAGTGAAACCCAGGAAATATGACAAACCTCCCTCTGTGCTCATTCTTCATTTCCTAACCGTGTATTATCCTCACTAACGTCCCTGTTAACATCTGCCCTCCAATTTAGGATGATCACACTTCTAAGTCACATGACTGAGAACCCTGAGATAGAGACTTGTTGGCATGCCATTAGCAACAGTGTTCCATGCTTCATCTAAGCTGAATTTTCAGCATGTAGTAAGAGCCTGTAATCGTGCAAACCAATGTGTGTTTACAATTTATTACCAACTGTGGCTAAAGGAAGAAATATGTCTGAGTGTCGGTAGCCATTTGCTCAGATTCTGTTTGAAGCCCACCACTAATTACATCCGTCGTCGTAATTGAATGAGTGATCTAAGCGACTATGCTGTTATTGTCTACTGTACATGAAATGATTACCTTGCAATGTCTCGGACTGTGATTTACTACAATACCACCCTGGGAGAGAAGACAAGATTGAAGGCTAAAACAGCAAGCACGTGTAAACATCCTGACGGAGCATATCTTGATGCTGCTCAGCTAACACTATTCCTGACACACTTCAAAGCTCTTCAGCTTCCCTTTCAGCCACCACATTTTTGGGGGAATGGTGTGTATTTATCATTTAGAGTGGATAGATTTCCTCTGAAGAGGTAAAATAAACCTGTTTGACTGCAAAGTTGCAGTGTTAAGTTGATATCTACCACCAAGTTCATTTGGTAACAATTAACAGTTTCATTTGATGGTATGATGTTAAATTTTGTTTCCCTGAAGGAATAGGTCCCCAGCGGCTTCTTTACAAACCAGAAATTATGACACATAGCTCCAGCCTTCCCTCTTTCTCCCTCTCTATCTTCAGTTACAAGGCCGCTGTCAATTTACACAGCTGAAATCATTTTCCTGCCTTGAAAAAGCGGGATTTTTCCAAGCATACGAGCACAGGCCCTGGGAATGTCCAGCATGCTTTCAGCCCCGACTTTCTTGTGGTTTTGTGCCCTCTGTAAAATCTCACAGATCTTTTGCTCCCTACTGCTATTCTCTTTCATCCCCTCTCTTTTTATCCCCTTTTTCCAAAAAGATTTTTTTTTCACTGATGGAACACAATTGAAAGCTCCTCATGTTGGATGAATGGGGACCACTCTTTCAGATACCATGTGGAGACTGGGTGTTGAATTGATTTGCTTTATTATGGGCATCGAGACAAATGTGTATCCCTGCAGTGCTAAAGCACTATATAAGTTTTCAATATGCTTATTATTGACATTTTATTGAATAACAGACATAATTTTCATATTCATTGAATTAATGCCTGATTTAAAATAACTGTTGCTGACTGTATTGCCTTAAACAGTGAGTGATTGCACACTACTGTCATCAAAAATAAATGACCCACTGAAGGGTCATTCCATCCAACCTTCTATACACAACAAACCTGAAAGAGGGTACGATCTGTCCACATTTCCTCTTTCAAAAACACCTACAGGTGTGCAATTTACGTTTTAAGGAACATTTTTACCTTTAATCGCAGTTTATGTATTGTTTTTTTGCTGTTTCTAAAATTGTTGCTACATCACGTGTGTATTAATGATCAGTAGGTTAAAGTTCATCCACATCAGCAAGAATTCTTTCTGCTAGTCTGTCAAGTTCCAGCAGTACAATACATAGAAATATATATGAAATTTAAAAAAAAAACGATGCTGTAAATTTGTAGTTAATGCTTTTTTAAAAATTTATACCAGAAAAAGAATATATTTTTATTATGTTATTGCATATTTTTTCATATTGCATACTTACACACACATATGTATTCCTTATATACTGTATATATTTTGTTTCTTTTTTCTGATGGATATTTTTACGGTGTGTGTGTGTGTGTGTGTGTGTGTGTGTGTGTGTGTGTGTGTGTGTGTGTGTGTGTGTGTGTGTGTGTGTGTGTGTGTGTGTGTGTGTGTGTGTGTGTGTGTGTGTGTTATTGCGTGTGTGTTTCTAAAAATATCTCACATTTCCCGACAACTCCACACCTAGATGACACAGCTTCAGCTTTAGATTCCATCACATACTCGTACTAGTTACCTCATGGAGACTCAAAGAGGATCCTGTTGCAGAAAATATGGTTTTTGTTTTCTGTTTTGATTGGCGCACATGCCTGTGTTTCTATGGAAACAGCAGAGAAGACTGCTGCGTCAGTGGTGATGCAGAGTCAAGTCAACATGATGTGGCTGCATCACTGCACTCTGTTTGACTTCCTTTTGCCTCTTTTTCTAACACTTTCCACAGTGTCTTTCAGCATGTATGTTGCACCCTCACTAACCAGCTTCTTAGGAATTTTATTTTCTGTCTGAACTGTGTCTTCCTCTTTACGTTTTTCATTTCATGTCCCCTTAGACCCTTTGTCATAATCCATTTCGTTCTTTCCTGCAATTATTTTCGTTGATGTGTGTGTGTGTGTGTGTGTGTGCGTGCGTGCGTGCGTGCGTGCGTGCGTGTGTGTGTATACACAGTATATGTATTCGCATCTATGTGTGTATATAAATTCTCAGTATCCAGTAGTTACCTGGATTGACATCCTTCTTTCTCACCTATTTTATCCTTCCACAGCTCTGCTGTATTTCTTTTTACTGTATCCATGTGTATTTGTTATTTCCTTCCTGTCTCACTTTTCCTCTCCATCGCTCCAGTGTTGGTTAGACTGGTCTCAGTCCCAGCATATTGTGGTCAGTAAGCAAGCCTCTTATTGTTGTTGAATGACTGCCTGGTTAAGCCCACATATATTTCCTAATAAGTGGTTGTGATGGGGATCTCCCTTCCACAGATAAACACAGCCTGTGAAAGCCAGGACACTGCCTGTTACTAATAAAATTATTTGGCAATGCACATTATGCACCCTTCTCTCCTACTAACATCCTTATCATAGTGTTGTGTGTGAATACAAGGTGGGAGTGAAGTGTTCTCCGCTTGCCTGCTGTATATCTGCTTGTTTTCTCAATGGTTTTATGTTTTTATTGCACTCATTTACAGAATGAAAAGTATGGGTAGCTGCTGACCTCTACAATGAGGTCGTCCAATGAAACTTCTGTATCTTGGCATATTATTGAATATAGTAAAAGTTTGCTTCCCCCTTCTCTCGCAACATTCACAACTCTGAAGGGTCCTGCAGTCTTAGAGACATAGCAACAATAAGCATTTAAAGAAAGCATCAACATCACCAGCTAGCCAAGCTGCTGCAGTAACAGACGTCACCATCTGAAGTGCTATGAAGATTCATCTCCCCACTTATATATTTGAATAAGCTCACTTGAACAGTCTCACTCTGTCACGCTGTTTCCATATCCACCCACTACCTGTCAATCAAGCGCCCAACCAATCATGGTGCCCAACCAATCACGGCGCATCTGCCAGAAGGAATCATGTGAACAATATGGCGTGAGGCATCTGCTGTGTTAGGAGAAGAAATAGCTATACATGGACTCCCCAGTTAACATAATTTTAGAGTGTCATAACTGTTCCAACAATTTTCATGATTTTGAGAAGAGAGTCCAAACAGCAGGAACGACACAGAAAATGGCAACAAATTCTGAGTGAAACTAGCTGGCTAGCATGAACAGTCTGTCCAGCTATGGTTTCCATTTGGAATTAGACAATCGATGCTGTACCCAAAATGCTCCTCGGGCATCTGACCAACACGGTCTTTAAGTAACTACATACAGTTCTGTTCAAGTAGTCAGCTAACAGAACTATCACTTCTCTAAAAAATCTTTTCCACTTGCTCGTTTGACAGGTGCCTTTTACTTTAACGTTAGCTCCTTTCCCAATCTCACGATTAGTTAGCTTTCTTTCTCTAGTAATCCTGCTACCATTCATATAGGGCTTCGCAATGCCCACCCAGCACAATCCATTATTTGCCAATACAAAGTCGTAACATTACCACGTTGTTTTTTGACTATGTTGGGTGCGCTTGGTTTATAATACCAATACATTTGTTTTCATATGTTTGGTATGAAGTCTGATATTATTCTTTTATCGTGGAATTGCCATGGTAGTGTGTTGATATTTTTATAGAAAGAAACACATGGTATATATTAGTGGTCCCAAACCTGTTTTTTTCCACAGACCTGTTTAATGTCCAATAACAATATTTCCACGGACTGTCTTTTAAGTTGTGGCAGCTAAATAGAACAAAATAAAATCATATGATCAGCTTAAAAACAGTTTTATCTAAATATAATAATCTACGTGAATCCAATGTGTGTGCAACTTTATTATCAGCGTCCTCGTAACATCACAGTAATGGGGTTTTTTTGTTGGTTTTGCTAGCTTGGGAGTTTCATTTTGTCGGCCAGGGCAGCCCCTTTAAGAGTGTAGTCATGTGACCGAGGCAAGCATCTTTACCAGCATCAAGAGTGACTCATAGCTAGATGTGGAGGAGTGAATCTGGTCATTTTAAAACAAAACATTGTTTAGAATCAGAACATGAAGAAAACAGATATAATTTAAGTCCGGGATTCTTTCTGTGTGGCCTGGTACCCGTCCACAGCCCAGGGGTTGGGGACCACTGGTATATTGTCTTTATAGATAAGTCAGCATTTTATTAAAAGAGTGTTTATTATTATTACTACCATGCTTGTAATTTTGGCAAAGCATCTCTGTGCTTTAGGACCTTAAAAACTCATGCTTAAGGTCTTAAAATTTGTATTGTGTTTTTTGAATGACTTTTTATTTGTGTTTATTAGTTTGAAGCAACAGGAGTTAAGGCAAGGTGTGGAATAAAGTTGCTTATAAGCAGACATGTCACAGCATCAGCAGTCACCTCAATGAATTCACCTGAGGTCACTGGTGCTCATCCACCGCTGTCCCCATCGCTGGTGCTGCTGTATTAGCTGTAGGATGAGGACATTCTGTAATTTTATGCTTTCCAATCTCTCATGTTTGTGGCAGCTGTGCCTCTTTTTCTTACTGAAATTAAATTTTATCTCTATTCTCTCCCAGTCAACCCTCTTTTTTGTCTTCTTCTGTCGTCTTTCTATTCCTCATAAAATCCAGCGTTCCCAACAAATGATTCATTAGATGCTTCAGTGCACACTTGCCTCATCATTCACTTTAGTCGGCTGCCAAGTGCCCCATTTCCCCGTTTGTTTACACCAGCAAAAAGTGCGCCGGCTTTACTTCGCTGCCACAGCAGAGTGTAAGAGCTGCTGGGGCCACACACAGTGACACTCAGGGCCTACACTTACATTATATACAGGGATTTTGGACTTTCTTTCAAAAACTCCCCAGGCTTCTGAGCAGGTTTAATGAGGTTTGAACTTTTTTCACAAGCTATGATGTCAGTGACATTAGCATCTGTATCCCCAGAGTGAAATAACTCATGAATATGATCTTTCGAAGCAAAAGCGTAAATGATAAGTAGCATTCATATATGAACATTTTAACATTTTTTAATGAAAGCACTGTGATACTTTTTACTGTGCTGTTGCTGTAGTACATTGTTGTGCAGTTGTTGAGCTTTAAATGGTGTCAGAAAAGGAGTTGAGCACTGAAAACATTATGAGAGCACTTTGTCTACAATTTTTCTGTTCTAAATTTTGTATTTTTGTGAAAATTTGCCTATGAGTCGTTAAAAGGGATCTGTGGTTTGTGGGGAAAAACCAAACCAATTTAATAAATCTCTTTAATTGCCATGGTCTTTTTTTTTGGCCAGCTAACTGATCAAATATTTTGGTTACTGCATATGTGTATATTGATGTCATTACTGTAACTTAAATATATTTTATTTCAGAATTCCCCTTTGATTCACAATAATTGAGAGTAGTTGCATTGCAATTCGAACAAATTTACGGTTGCCATAATCTAATCAGAATCCAAATATAAGGAAAAAAAGGTATTTATGCAAGGGCAGCTATTAAGGGATAAATAAGAAAATAAATAAATAAATGCAATTAATCAGGTCACCATTAACATATTTAATGACATACAGCAGAAATGGCACCCAGCCATGAGAGTTTATTGAACTGAAAGAGCTCCATAGAACAGTGGTCCCCTACCCCTGGGTCGCGGACCAGTACTGGTACCAGTACTGTGGGTCAATCAGTTCGAAAGAATATAGACCCTACGTTATTTCTGTTTTATTTATTATCTGATTATGAGCGATGTTTTGTTTTGGAAAATGACCAAATTCTCTCCTCCAAATCTGTCTATGAGTCTCTCTTGTCGCTTGTCTCGGTCACATGACTACCTTCTTAAAGGGAGCGCTTTATACATTACTGCTAAACTGAAACTCCCAAACTGGCAGAACACACAAAAAACAACATTTTTGAAAAGTGTCTTTGCACAAAGTAAAAGAGTCAGGGTGGAGAGAGAAGAACCTGTGACTGCAAAGAAAGGTAAGCTACAAAACACCAGTTTTTAGTTGGTTGTATTAAACCTTAAAGACCTGCCCGTGAAAATATTGTCTGACATTAAACTGGTCCGTTGCGCTAAAGGTTGGGGACCACTGCCATAAAGGACCCATCCAACATTCAGCGGAGGTAAAGGGGTTTTAATTAACACTGCTAAGGATGTCATTTGCAGAAACAGCTCTGAGGACTCCTTAGACTCAGCTTCATTCCAGCTTCGTTCCAGCTGTACTCTTGTTTGATGCCCAAAAGGTTGAGGCAGGCAACATCCAACTGAGATGATAGGAGCTTGACATTTCTTGGTTAACTGTAAATCATTTTGTTCCATTTGTTTCTTCCCCATTCATTTAATCCTCTCTCCTACTCCCTCATTTTAGATGTATAATCATGTTCTCTGTGTCATCTGTACAGAAGGAAGATAAAATATGCAAAGATTGGAGGTTCAGCCAGAATAAACATTGTTTTTTGTCAGTCCAGCAAATGAAACACCTGGTGCTGGTAAATGCAGTGGACATATTTCAGATCAGTCTGACACCCTGGATTACTGCAACATCAAATTGTTTTAAAATTGGGGACAGCTTCTAACAAGAGTAAATCATACACCCTCTTTTAATAAAGTTTACCCTTGAATTTATATTTTGAATTGGACAGGAGAGGCTGTGTAAAGCCAGTAGACGAGGCTTGGGGTTCAGAAGGTCCTGTGTTGAAACATCCCTCAAACAACTAGTCGTAATATGAACAGGAAGTTTAGACTCAGCCACTGAATACTGAAGTGGATTATTTCTCCCTGTCACCTTTTTTCTTTTTGGATAAATTTATGTGTGTCTTTCTTTTCTTGGGAAGCAGAGTGATAAATGGATTGCACTTCTTTCAAATGATACAGCAAGCATATTATATGACTTGCAAGCTAATTTCCAGGAAGGGGAGAAAATGTTAGTCTGTACAGCTGTAAGAGAAATGAAAGCACTTGGTAATGCTTATGGAGCTGATGTTACGAGAGTTACGAGAGTACGGACATGAATGATGGAGAATGTGATATTTAATCTGTGAAACACAGTACCTGACTGCTGTGTTAAACAAGCCAAACCTGAGTCTACACTCCTCCAACCACCTCCCTTTCTGTTCGGGTAAAGCTGAGACTGAAAACCTAAAAGAAGAATTCATAAAGACAATGAGAAAAATGATTTATAACTGCATTTATTTATTGTTTTATCGTATCTTATCTTTAGCATCTCACTTTCTGTCCCCCTAATTGAAGTGCCTTTGACTGCAGTCCTGCACTTTGTGTTCAGCCTGCAGTGTCTCTGTGTATGAGTAAGGAGCTGTATACAGCATCTTGTGTGCTGTGTTGTGGTGTCTGCTGACTTCTGTGTACAGCCTGTGGTTCATTCCATAAATATCTGTGGCCTCTGTGATGTTATTCTCAGGCCCTCTACTCTGTGAGAAGATTGCACCACAACACTTGTATTCCTCGGCTTACAGTTAGAGGTTTTGGGGGATTAGGAGGGAGAAAAATTCTAGCCTGGGCCCCGCTATACATTTTTATGGCCATTTTATTCATCATCCTTCATCATTCTGATGTAGTGTGCAGAGAAAGTGGAGCGGAGAGAAAGCAGGCGGTATCAGGACTCACCACAACGGAATCAAATAAGTAAACCGCAAATTATTTTCCCTCTCCTTTTTTTTTGCACTGTGGAGGTGTTGACTGAAATCTCTGTTGGAAATCTAAGTATGTTATGGATGTAAATCGATGATATCTATCATCCAGAAAGTGATTCTTAGACTTTGGAGAATACCTCACTTTTATCATGTTGGCACCTGAAGGTCATGGAGATGGTCCGGTTTGTCCATCATTTGGTGAAGAACTGTCAACCTTAATTTATAAAACTTAACTGTTTGTGTGTTTTCATAATCTTGGTCCTTAGAGGATGACTTGGTTGAGGACTTTTATGACCTCAGTGTTACCAATGAAAATTAGTAACAGAGATATCCCTCATATTTCAGTCAGTCAGTCATTTTCTAACCAGCTTAATCTGCTAACGCAGGTGGCGGGGGAGCCGGTGCCTATCCCGGCAGTCTCAGGCGTGAGGCGGGGGACACTCCGGGCACGACGCCAATGTACCACATAGAGACAAATGTAGCCACATAGAGACAAACAATCATTCACACACACACCCACTCCTACGGTCCAATCAACCGGCCAATCAACCTGCAGCGCATGCTTTTGGAGGTGGGAGGAAGCGGATCTCCGGGAGATCCCGGAGAGAACCCACGCAGACACTGGGAGAGCATGCAAACTCTGCACAGAGCGGGACTCGAACCCGGGTCCGCCATGTTGTGAGGCGGCAGCACCAACCACTGCGCCACCGTGCTGCCATCCGTCATATTTGTTCAACTCAATTATTTTTAATTATTAGTTTTGATGTCATATTAATTTCTTTTGAAGATTTGATTTTGGATAACCATGAGTAAGTTTACCCCAGTGCTCCAGGGAGCATTTCTCTATAGCACCTCCCTCTGGATAGAAAATAACTGCTTAATGTGCATACAGTATATACTGCTTTGATATGTTCGTTGTCTCATTTGTCTCATTAACCTTAACCTTTATTTACCTTAACCTCCAGTTTTTAAGCTTGTTCCTCACTTTACCTCTTGGTTCTTTCCGATGCAGACCATTATCGATTCCCTCCAGACTCCCTTCTGTTTTTCCTTTAACATCTGTTGGTGTTGAGAGCAGCTTGGATGTAACAGACTTGAAATCCAAGTTTCCCGGAAACAGCTCTCGTGTTTTGACTTACTGCTGTCTGTCAGTTTGGGATGCACGCTGACAGAGGCGAAAGGATAACCCTTCAGCTGTCCAGCCCCTCGTAAAAAGGTCTGATCCAGGGGTTGACCGCCTTGCCACAGGCCTCCAAGCTAAATATCTGAGCCTGTGTGTGTGTGTGTGTGTGTGTGTGTGTGTGTGTGTGTGTGTGTGTGTGTGTGTGTGTGTGTGTGTGTGTGTGTGTGATTGTGTGTGTGTGTGTGTGTGTGTGTGTGTGTGTGTGTGAGTGTGTGTGTGTGTGTGTGTGTGTGTGTGTGTGTGTGTGTGTGTGTGTGTGTGTGTGTGTGTGTGTGTGTGTGTGTGTGTGTGTGTGAGTGTAAAGGGTTCATCCTGAGGCAGGATATCAGGGCTCTAAGAATACACCCACAGCACCAACCTAGGAAGCTCTGTGCCCAACTGCAGCATGCGATACATACATTTTACCGGTGTTACCTTGTCAAAGTTTGATGTGTGTGTCTGTGTAACTGTAAATGCTTATGTTGTTTCCCTGTGTGTAGTCAAAATGTAGTCTTGTGCAATATTGTGTTTCAGTTCCTTTTCTCACTGCTCATGACATGTTGATGTTCTGGCATCCTGTGTGGTTGGTTTGAAGCTGTCGTTGCTCCGACAGGGAGACAGATTGGTCCGTCACACAGCAGCAGCAGCCGCCAGGTGGACTGTCGGGGGAATTCAGGAATACTTTATTGATAGTCAGTGCGTCTCCACGTTGTCTAGTTTCTTTTCTTTGGATTTTCATGGGACATAGCTGAACCTGAGCCATGTGTCAACTCACCCAGCCAGGTCTCATGGAGAGTTGGAGGAAGGGTTGTAGACAACTTGTTTTTGCATTTTAGAGTGGCAGTTGTCTTTTTTTGTACTTACGACTTTTATGTGCGTGTGTCTGTAGGGGGACAGGTGGGAGTTGGATGGGTGGAGGTGTGAGGGTTACTTATAATGATGTCACACATTAGAATATCAGACCAGAACCAAGTCACTCGGAGAGTTGAGTGGAAGACTGAAAGAGAAAAAACTGAACCTCAAGAAAAAAGGAATGTGCAGATGCTTTCAAATGTCCATGTGTGAAGCCACAAGCTCCTCTGTGGCTCCGGGAAGCCAATATGAAACCAGTGGCATAATTGCCTAATTCTTGTGTAACAAGAGGCCCATTACAACCCCAGGAGGCCCAGCCAGGCTTAGAGAACCAGAGGCTGGTACTAAATTGGGCACAGAAATGTCTTCCTCCTCTCAATACCACACTGCTTCGTTCATGTTCACAGTATCATCAACTGTAATATGTGTATTCACTCCTGTTCTGCGTCTAAAACCATCTGCCTTAACACACAAATATTTCTCTTAAATAAACCCACGCAGTGTGTGAATGGTGAATATCCTGTGTTATGTTCCTGTGGTCTGGAGGCACTTCTTAGAGGGATAGATGAGGTTATTTGAAGCAGACTTGTATGAGTTTCTTATCCGTACTCAGTATGTTACCAACATTGAATGGCTGTCAGCATGCTCACAGTCCGGAGATGTATGTAGGATTACTGACACTGAGCTCAGAACTTCTTTGCAGTGGAAATATTATTGTTTTGGTCTTTTAGACAAGCCTTTGCAGCAGCACAAGGAACTGAAGTTACTGTCTCTTTAACCTTTCACAAGGTTTAACTCTGCCAGGAAGATTCGCATTTCACCATTCTATGTCTTTTTGAGGATTTTGTGAAAAAAATTATGAATTTTTAGTCAATGTCGGGTGACATCAACAAGGCAAGAACCTATTTAGTCCTGAATCCTGTGACTTTGCTGCCATGAAAATATTGTTAAATTAGAAGATGATGCCCAAGACAGCTCATCACTGCATTATATGCACCCAACTTCGTTTTCATCAAAATGTTTGTCTGAAAACTTTTGAAAGTGAAACGTGCCATTCATCATATGGACAATGTACCCTCACTCGGGCGGAAATCGACACAGGAATTACTGTAAAACTGTAGTTTTGCAAACCTGTTGATGATGACTTTGCATTGATATGTTTTGTGATTACAAACATCAAATATAAAAGAAGATGTGATGCTGCACCATTAAGTTATTATAAATTCACCCTAGCAGTCACTTTTCTTTGTTTTGTAGACTGTTCAAACTCGGTATTCAAGTTGCCTGATGCTAGCATGACAAAGATGCGGCTCCCCACTGTGTGTGTGTGTGAGTGTGTGAGTGTGTGAGTGTGTGTGTGTGTGTGTGTGTGTGTGTGTGTGAGTGTGTGTGTGTGTGTGTGTGTGTGTGTGTGTGTGTGTGTGTGTGTGTGTGTGTGTGTGTGTGTGTGTGTGTGTGTGTGTGTGTGTGTGTGTGTGTGTGTGTGTGTGTGTCAGTCATGTTCCTTTAGCTACAAGTTTGAGAGAACCACAAGTGGAAATGTGAAGCCACCGTGTAGACAACTCTGCTGTGGTGGTCCCTTTTCTTCTTTCCATAACTTACCCCCCTTACACACACACACGCACGCACACACACACACACACACACACACACACACACACACACACACATGCACGTTGTTTCTTTCATTGTTTCTTTCATGCACAGCTCTACACTCCTACACACATGTAACTTAGTCAAAAATTTACTTGAGCTAATACATATATATTTATGCTGAAATGAAATGTCCAAATGTTGGCAAGATTTTCCTTCATTCCTCTGTAATGACGGGTAGCCAGTGTTTAAAACATCAACATTCTCCCCTTGATATTTTTCCATCTCTTCTCCTAACAACTTAGATGGTATTTGGTGAGCTTTGAAAGGAGTTTTTTAAGGCCTCACATTATGTGTAGAATGGTAATGGGATATTATTAGCATTTTAAGGCCACAGATGAGTTTTTTTTAGTGCTGGTTTGAAGGTTGTGGGAGACATCCAGCTGACACACACATGGTGGACAGATAGAAGCACAAGAGGCTGACACATAATAATGACATATCACTCTCTGCACAATGATACACGCATGCGTGCGCACACACAGACACACACACAGACACACACACACACACACACACACACACACACACACACAGCAGAATGTATTCATGCAAACACAGAAATCAAGGACACCATTCACCAAGCACAAACCTCCTTCAGAACGTTATTTTTTCAGGCCTGTCTCACATTTTGTTCTACATCATTTACTCGTCATGAGTGTGTTCTAGTCTCTGCAGCTGCTTTAATCCCTGAATTAATTCTTCCTCTTCTCCACCCAACCCTAGCAGACCTAATTCAACTTCAAGCCTGCTTTCTATTGCCTCCCTGTTTGTACGTGATCCAGGCTTCATACATCCTTCAATCCTCACCTCCATCACTCCCTTCCTTTCATCTCATAGGACGCTATGGAGCTTTTCCCACCTTTACCTCACACATTCTCTCCTTTCTCTGCCTCTATCTGTAGAATTTCTTCTGCTCTCCTCTTTCTCTCATTTCTCCCCTTGTCCTGATCGCCCTTCCGTCTAATCCCCAGTCTCCCTCTTCTGTGCAGGATGTTGTTGAACATTTTTTGCATGTTCCCTTTTCTGTTCTTCACCTCACACTATATTTATTCTTCTCATTGCTCCCTCTCCTCAGTTTCTCTCTGGTCAGCTCACAGGATGCTGTAGAGCATTTCCTGCCACCAGGGCTACAGGAAAGAGGTTGAGCTGTTTGATGTGCCATCTCCTCTAATTCTTTACACCTGGACAGATTTTCTGCTTAACAGAAGCACGTCTCATTCCCTCGCTGCTTCATTCTTCCTTCCTGCCTGCCGTATCTCACTGCAATTCTCAATAGTTCCCTTCGCTCCTCTGTTCAATATTTTTTCAGACTTCCAGTACACAGGGGCACAGTAAGCTGACTTGTCAGCATCATGTCTTTGTTTTAATAAGAGCTGTTCTCCAGCTCAGAGCAGATCCTCTTGACTCTAACATTCTGCATGTTTTTCATTTTAACTCTGCTCCTACTACTACTTTTATTATTTTTGTCCTCTTTGCAGTCTCCCTTTATTTTTACCCGTTAAAGTTATCCAGTGCCTGCAGCATTTTAGATGTAGGCTTGGTGGTCAGAAGTTTTGGCATTGCGTTGTTTGAATGCGATATTTTCACATCACTGCCTGTTTGGAATCGTGGTCGATCAGGAGCCTGCCCCGCAGGGGCCACTTCCTCCCCACTGTTCTGGAGTCACTGTACCAAAACAATGAGAGTAAAGGGGGAAAGGAAAAAAAAGAAAAGAGAAAAATGATGTATAGACCAGCAACCGAAAGAGAGAGCAGACAGCATGGATGAAAAGTATCATTGTGTTTTATTTTGACTGCAGTCTGATCATGATTTGTCTCATATAGCAGTTTACTCTTCTCACTCATTGTCCATGACTCCAATCTCTAATTTTTTTGCTCTCTTGCTTTCTCCTACTGCATGGTTCTTCTTCCTTATTGGATGCAGTGCAAACAAACTCTGCAACAACCAAACTCTGTGTGCTTCCTGCATGATTCTGTCATCACACATGTTCAGTATGACAGGCTCCAGATGATGCAGAGTGACTGCAGCCTTTCTTCTGTACGTTTCTGAGATGCAGCCATTTCAGCAACCTGTGCAGAGCTTTCAGTTGCACCAGTTCTCCCTTTACTTCTGATCTCTCCCTTTCCTTTCACACTTTATCTCTGTACAGGATGTGCATTCACCTCATTAAACTCAAGGAAGCGAGATCAAACAAACAAATGGAGAGTGATTTGTGTCGTCATATCTCTCCACATTTTCAGATGCAGTAATTAGAGGACTCAGGAGGATTTACTTTCATCTGTGCTGATTTCCAGATTTCAGATTTTCTTGAACTGTTCAAAAGAACTGGTGCTACATTTTTATTACAGATTTTATTTCATTTTAAATGCATTCAGTCTTCTCTTTAAGTCACTCTCCCATGCTGTTTCTGCATCTTTTCTCCTTTCTTCCCTCCCTCTCCCTCCTCAAATCGACAGCATAGCTTAGGGAATTAGGTAAGAGTAGGAGTTCACTCCACCAGTGGGGGAAAAGGGGGAAATCTCCCATATAGAAATGTCACTTTGTATAAATACACTCAGTGGTTTGCATGAATGCGAGATCCGCTTCAAAATTATAAACAATGGCTCCGCAGTCATTTACAAAGGAGGAAGAATTAGCTGATGTCGGAAGCATGTGTGCCCCAGATTATTGTAATTATTTTATGCTGTCTTTCCCTGTTGACATTAAAGTATTTTGGACACAATCTCATGAGAAAGCAGTTGTAGTCTTGTAGTCTTGTCCCACACCAGAGATTGTAAGAGTGCTTTCATATTCTCAAACCTGTCTCTTCTCAAAGCTTGTAATTTAAACATACGTTTTTAATTCCATTATGTAGGAGCTTCCAGCAGCAAGATGTTGTATTTTATTTAAATCTGCCTTTTGTTTTCTGGAAAGGAAATTTGAAATGGAACAAAATGTTGTTCTAGGTCAAGGCGGTCGTCAGTGAGGAGGACCTACTGTTTTAGCTATCCTGTTAAGTGTTTGTTCAGTTTACATATTAAACCTCTAGCTAATGTTAACCAAATCAGTTATGGCCATCATTACCAGGACTTTCTTTTGGAAAGTTTTTCTTCTTTGTCCAAAGATGTTGTCAAAGATCCTAATTTTCACAGATAAAAATTAGCGTCTTCATTAATATGCACAAAATTGCCTATGTGTATAGTAATGTGAACCAGCTTGGCAATACTGAACCCCTTAATCAATATCAAGTGGAAAAATCAGTAGTGCTTCGTGCTGTTGGATCCATAAAGTGGGCCTAATTTTACAGCTCCATAAAACACCCTCCTTGCTGGAGTGCGGTTCGAACAATTTATGTGCAGGAGTAAATCAACAGGAATGCTCTGAAGATTGTAACCATCTACTTATCTCAGAGGGAACGTGCATTGCATTTACTTGTCATGTGAGCATTTTGTTTTATTCACAATGCTATTCCAGCTTTGCTATGGATTCTTTTGTTTCTACATGTGTTTCTCTGTCTTCATAGTGTGTAGTCACGGTCTTTCAGAGGCATGTGTGTTTTTACTTTAGCTTTTCAGATTTGAAAATGATAGAATGAATATTCTCTATGCACTTTTCTTTTGTGACAGGCTGGACACTATGTCTAAAAAAAACAAGTGAGGTGCAGCTGTACTAATGTATTTCTCTGAGCCATCGTTTAGTGTCCATCTGCTTGAGAGTACATCATGTGGAATACATACATTTTGATCCTATGTGCTTCTAAAAAGGTTGGATTCTGTTCAGGGCTTTGTCAGTCAGACCGGTGATGAGGGACAGTGTTTGGATCTGGAATCTTCTTGCAGAAAAAGGATCATTTTCCTTTAATTGGTGTAAAAGTGGCATTGAGGTATGTGCCTGTTCTGCTGTAGCTTGATGAAAATGACTGCCTATGAGGGCAAGCCAGATCCTTTGCTGCTCCTGCCATGTTCTCCA
Organism: Antennarius striatus; assembly: GCF_040054535.1. Taxonomy (NCBI): domain Eukaryota; kingdom Metazoa; phylum Chordata; class Actinopteri; order Lophiiformes; family Antennariidae; genus Antennarius; species Antennarius striatus. The sequence continues at coordinate 3,644,603 of NC_090784.1, read as the reverse complement.
CTGCTGCCAGTTATGAATAATCTATTCCACGCATATGTTTAGTGATTAATTAAAGATAAGACCTTTCAAATTGAAATGGCAGTGGGATTACATCATTTTAAATTTGCTCGATGGGGACACAAATCTGGTTTCAATCTGGTGTCGGAGGAAGTCAGCGATGCATTCCCTTCACACCTCTGCATCAGGGACCTACTGCTAAAACTCATGCATGACATGTTCTATAAAAGCAGCATTATGTCCATTCTCAGAGCTGGGAGGAAGAATATCAGATCTGTTACTGCTAACAGAGGAAGTGATTTCACAAGCTCAGACCCACTCAGTTTTATGGGAAAAATGGTAGCTTTGTACTGTAGTCACACACACACACACACACACACACACACACACACACACACACACACACACACTCGCACACACGCACGCACACACACACACACACACACTCGCACACACGCACAGCACACACACACACACACACACACACACACACACACACAAAGTTCAGTTGTAATAATTTACTTCAATACATTTCTGATGCACAATGTTCGTTAAGCACCAACAACTTAAGTTGTTCTCTGTAGATGATATCTAAGCAATACAGTAATAACTGCTCACCACAGAGACACTGTCCTTTTTAACGAGGAATCGTTCGTGCAACACAGAGCAAGAGAAGGGCACGGCTAGTTAGAAAGATCACAGATGTATAGTGTGTCTATGTGTACATAGCATAAAAGTAGCAGTTGTTACTCATCATTGTAGTGGTGCAAGCAGACAGGAGCTGACTTGGAGTTGCATCAACATTCTGGCTGATGTAACACCAATTATACTGTATGTGATACTGTGTGGCTTTAAAAACACTTTGCTGTTACAGTGTGTTAATAACTGAGTCAGTGTTCAGAGTGGGATTTACAAATTGCATTTTTTTAACTGTAGGATGAATCATGGAATATGATGAAAGGTTATCAGATGAATATATATAGATGTTGGCATGTGTGAAGTCCATGAAATCCACATTTGGCCAAAGCCAATTTAAATGCTTCTTTGCAACACAGAGTTTCTAATGCAAGAAACACATTTTGAATTAGTGCTCGATGAGCTTGTAAATCACACCATCATGGTGAACACATGTTATCCACTGTCTTCACAGCAACACTTCTGATCATGACTATGTTTATACCAATATAGCCTCTTTGGCATGTAATCTACATACCAGATAAATATATACTGCAATTAAGATATGTTGACATCAGACTGCAAACTCTGACTTTTGGTGTACACCATGTCATTGTAAATAGAAAAGGCCTTCTGCAGTGCTCTGTCAGCTTCTTATTATCCCATAGCATTGTCATCTGGGTAGTATGAGCTCGAGCTAGGGCTTGCTTGTATTGTATACAGAAGTAATAGTTTCCCTCTAAGATCTTGTGTAAATATGATATAATTGGTCGAGTATGACTGTCTTTAAAGTGCAATCATCCTAATGGATAACATGCTTCTGTAGGGAGCAGTGATGGGGATGAGTAATGCTGTTGGGCTTTAAAAAGAATACGTTATTGGGCTTTCATAGGAATGTGCATCAGAGCCTTTTTATTCTGCAGTTACGAAATAGTTTATGCTTTGTTTTGCACCAAAGTCAGCTATAGATTTGAATTGTTGGACTTGGCCACTGGTAAGTACTTTGTTATTGCCAAGTATGACACATTTGGAGTGTTGTCGCAACTTTGTTGTCTTGGATATTTTGTTGATTTTGTGACTGTGTTTGACTCATTAAAAAAGTGCCAGTCATCAGAAATGATTTTGGTAGCGGTGGTATAAAAATCCCTGAATGAGTTGGTCTTATATTCTGCTGACTTGTCATGTTCCACGACATAATTTTCTCCTCTCCATCCGAGGACTGCTCAGCATTCTAATTCAGAGCCTTAATTACTATAATTGGTAGATGCAAATTAACAGCAATTGGACTTGACTGAAGTCATAAATCCACAGCTCAGAACGTAGAGAACTTCTGGCAAACCAGAGCGGTCCACTGTAGGCAGGGGTGCTTAACTTACTAAGTAATTGCAAGTTTCATGAATCATAATGCTTATGAATTCCCCCTCGACACACGCACTGGCCCAGTGGGATTCCGCTTTAAGCCACTGGGAGTCATAGCAAACAGATTGAAAAGTTCTGGCCCCCACAACATAAAAATACCGTGGAGCAGCTGCTGAATCCTGACGGTGTCATATTTGAGTTTAGGTTCAATTAAATTCCTAATTTCTGGATGAGTGAAACTGCTTATGTTTCACAAAATCTTCTTGCTTCTTGAATGCAACTTTTGCTTTTTGTTGAGTCTCCATCACACCGTTATATGCGGCTGCAAGGCATTCACCATTATCGTTATATTTTCTCTTGAACTTAAAACATACAGTAGTTAGGTTCCGCTTGATGCAAAGAGCGTGAAACACTTGTGAAATATAGCATACTGTATCTGTGCACAAATCTAATTTAGCTTGACTTGGCCAAATTAAGTCTGAGATCTCAATGAAATTTCTAGTCAGTATATATGTCCTACCAGGAGAGTTGAAAAAGAGGGCCCCATTGCTCCTAAACACACAATTAGAGACACATGCATCTACATACACTCCTGCCTCTGTTGAACATGTAAGTAGACATGTATTGCATGTGATTGTTGGGGAAATGGAGTGAAAAACAGGTCTAGGGCTGTGGGTTCAGGTTGCGGGTTTCAGAGTGACGAGATCCAGAAGCCAACCACGCACGGTATAACGCTGGTGCTTCCTGACCCACACCATACCCTACCCCGCTTGGGGTAGGGTATGGTGATTGGATAGAATGTGAGAGGAAAGGTGGAAGGACACTTATAGCCAAAGGCCAGAATGCACCCTGCCCCTTCGAGAGGCTGTAACACAGCCCATTGCTCCCATACTCCTACCAGCCTCAACCAGATCCCAGTGTGGTTTGTTTTATAACCTTGAACCAGAGTTCAGAACCTTAGCGTGGTAATCAGGCTCTCTAGAATTCCACTTTCATTCTTTCTCAACAAATTCTTTTACTTACTTGCCCATTGAGGCTGTTTGAGATTATTGTGAATTGTTGAAACTTGTTTTACATGTATTAGCTTCACTTATATTTCTTTTTCTCCTGTTGTGCAACTTGTACATATCTCATATGGATGTTGTTTCAAAGTTGCACACAGGAGTGAAGGAAAGTCTTAACTTCTTTCACCTAATACCTTCAAGGCATTCAGCAGCAGGGGGTCTCTGCAAGAGCTCATTAGCTGTTTATCAATATATTGTATTAGTTAATGAGTGCATTAATATAACTTGTGTTTTGCATGTTTTTGATGGTTCCTCCTTAAAAACCATTCCTGCCTAAACACACAGTCCTAAATCTGCTAGATGTAAGTTACTCAGTCCTCCCACATGTCTGCTTAATAACTGATCATGATTGATGCCCTGCCTGGCACATGCATAGATTCAAATAATTCTAAACAGAAGGACATAGTTTGCAATTAATTATCCATTTGAAAATTTTGCCTGCATATTTTCTGTTTCACAGAATTCGGAAAGTCTTTTTTTTTTTTCTTAGTGATGAAGTATGAGAGAATTGCTGTTTCCTAGTCTTGAGCCGAGATACATAACACTGCCATGCCTTCACTGTTTTGTCTGCTGTATCCCAGTGGTGGACTTCAATTGGATGGAGGCTTTGACTTTGATCCACAGCTATTTTGGACCAGAGCCCTCCATATATCAGGTCTGATACGAAATCGGACCGGTGGCTTTTCGGACTCAAATTGGGTTTAAATTGTGTCAGCAGAGGGAGAGATGTTTTTTAAAATAATAGCTATCAATGCCATGAAACAGAAAGTTCTTACTGCAGAGCTTTTGATCCGGTTTTATAAATAGCAGAATTTTGTCATAAAAACTAATGTTTCTGTGGTATTTCCCTGCAATTAAAATAAGGTTGGCCCAGGAACAAGGGCAGAACTAAGTACTTGCATTTGAGAAAGATTTCTATTTCCCTCTCCTTCCCTCTCTCCATGCCTCCCTCATCTGTGAATGCATGTCATTATTTTCACTTTGCTCCATATTTTCCATTTGGTAGGGGCAGGCAGATGTCTGATAATGACATGTGTGACCCAACAGAAGGGTGTATTCCACCTGCATTGCACTGTATGTTTTTAGTTTTTTCCTGTATATGGTGGCAAAGGGAATGTTGTGCTTTCCCAAGGCATACTCTGATTCCTCTTGGCCAAGCCGTGTGGTCTTCACATGACCAATCAAATATGTCAAACCACCAGTGTTTTCCCCTCACATGTACAACAAGAAAATCTGGATTCAATTATTATTGCACCCCAAGGGGAACTTCCAAAATTCCTCCCCTCCTCATTTGTCAGAAATGAAGCTCTCTCGTTTCCTGCGATTGGCTGAAATATGTCTTTTGATATTAAATCACACCGGTTTCCACATGCTGCATGAGCAAGACAAATGTTTATCATATTTATTTATGTCATTGGAGATGACCCTGCAGCTCAGCAATGCAAAGGCTTGGCTGCAGACTCCTGTGTAATGCTGATTATGAGTGAGAGTCTCCTAAATAAGCTGAAGTAGAGAGATAATTTGGAAAGCATATGAGGTAACTGTGGTTTGTTTAATGTGAAAAATACAGTTGGGGTGGAGGTGGGGGGTATAGGTACTGTTACAAAATCCCTAATGAATCTAGACTGACACATCCCACCCAAATCTTACAGGGCACTTAGTTTGATTTATATTACACTTTGTTGATAAATGTGGTTCCAAATGTTGATTAAGGATCTGTTTCACTTGTTTGTATGTCAACAAATCCAGCTAAATCCAGTTATACACCTCTGATCTCCCATTGCCGTTGTTTTTGTACTTGGTGCTTATTGTCATAACATCACGCTCCGGTAGAGGCCTTTCCAACGTGGCTGAGGGAGGAAACACTATATGAAAATTGCCATTGACGTTGCCGAAACAAATAAAACTACTCGCTTTGCCACTACATCTGTAGCCATTTTAAGCCGTTATTTATATCATTTAAGCTCTCATTTGAATTCACTAGTACAAATAAACATATCATAACGAACCGAAAGCCCTGATGTCATATGCAGATGTTGAATTTTGATTATGCCTTTTTCCTCGTGAATTCGTCAGGATCTTGTCTCTCAAAAGCAAAATACATGACATCATTATTTCTTGGCGCTGTTGGGATGGTGTTTGCTCATTTCACTGTAGCAGTTCAACTACAAAGACAGTACTGCCCAGCCTTGACATATCGCTACATCTATTCAACCATATTATAGTTTGTGTATGCTGTAGAAGTATTTGTGGAGACATAAATAGAAAGAGTGTGTGCTTGTCTCCAGACCACTGTGCTGCCCAACAGGGGCTTTAAGAAATGTTTACTGTCAATGATAAGCTGGCATAAATCAGAACTTTTATAAAAAGGAAAATGATTTCACCTGAGGTCTGGGGTTGTTTATCTGAGGCCTGGCGGTACAAGTACAAGAGGCTTTGATTTAGTCATAAATCAACCTGTAAAAAACTTGTGCTACTAAACCACTGAGTAGGCAGAGGGAAGAAAAAAAAGCCAGTGGTGCTTCGGGACGTCTGCCAGGAGCTCTTTACTGGTTCAGTATAACAGACTACATTGACTGCTCCTGGAGTCGTGTTCCTCATTCTAATTAACTATAGAAGGTACAGCCTGACTCGGTGTAACCCCCACAGCAATAAAGAAATCATTTCATCTTTAACATTGAGATTATTTGAATTTTTGACACCTGCTTATTGACTTGTGTGGTACTTTCTGTTGTCCTGATACATGTTAGCCCAGCTGGGCCTTACTATACACATGACCAGAAATGCAAAATGACTCAACCTCCTTTTTCCAGACGTGCATTGAACCTTGGGATCCTACGTGACCCGGGTTCTGAAGTGGAGGACCGTCAGTACCAGGTTGACCTCCAGTCCATTAACATTGGAACAGCTCATTGGGAGCAACTCAAGCCAGAGAAGGAGGGTATCAAAGGAGGAGTGTCAGCAGAAAGTGAGAGGAGCTCCCAGAACCCAGCCCTTGAGTGGAACATGGCCAGCAGGTCAGTAGTAGCATGCAAATTAAGTTGTTTAGTGAATAAGTGTTGGCACATTTGAAAGGATATCTTGGTCCACTTCAAAATGCACTGCATTTGTTGCCATATTATATCAATTGCAGTATTTTCCGCACTATAAGGCACACTGGACTATAAGGGCGCACCCTCAATAATTTGTTTGTTTTATACTTTATTTCATATATAAGGCGCACCAGATTATAAGGCGAACACAATAAAAAAATTTTTTAAAATTGATAAACTGCAGCGGCTGTAGTTGCGCAATCCGTCCACTACATAGAGTCGCGCTGCGCAGGCAGTCATGATTGCATTCATGACTTCCTGACTACCTTTGAATGGCTCCTATTGTTATGTCAATAAGCCATTCTGAGCCTCATTCAAGGAAACCTGATCACTTGATCACTTTGCCATCTTAGAAAGAAGTCAACACGCATATTAAAAAACCAGACATCAAAAACTGGTTAAATTCATTACGAGTGCAGTCAGTGCGAACAGAGCGGATTATTTCCTGATCTGAAGCAGATATTGACGTTCGTCTTCGCTTATTAAATATTGTTTCGATCGGTAGTCCAGTCGGAGGTGAGGTGCAGCTATTTGCTGCTGTGTGTCCTAAACAATTTTTAACTAGTTTTTAATGTCAGGCTGCTAATTTACTGGCAAATGTGATGCTGTTTTACTCCTAGAACTGACTCTAACGTCGGTGTCTCACCGCTGTGAATCTCACAGCACGTCGCTGCAGACAGAATACACAAGCCCGAATGCGCCCCTCCGCCACCCGCCCAGAGCTATCAACTACATTTGTAAATCAATTGCAGCACACCCGTTGGCACCTTTGTCTAGCAGTGACTGCTCTTGAAATTTCAGAAAAGGCTGGAAGTTCAGCTTTGAGGGTCTTTCATTCACCTTTATGCCAGTTTCTCCGTGTGTTTCCACAGACTAATAGAATGGACAGTCACTAGATTCCAGATGACAGCACAATGGCATTTTTAAGACCAATTAAGTTTAAAGTGGGTTATTTCCGACACCAAATAGTTAGGAAATACTGAGATCAGTCAGTCAGTCAAACTTTATTAATAGAATTGTTGAAAATTCCTTATGTTTTGCTACGTAATCACCGGTGCTCCTACAGTCTGCTCTACCTTCTGAGAGCAGACTTCTGTGATGCCCCTTGACTACCGTTGTTAGAGGGCGTGGGCCCGAGTGCCTTGTGAGGGGGCTCCTCTGGTGGCGGAGTGCGGCATGACTGGCGGCCAGACTGCCGGCCTTTTTCAGCGATCATGTTTTTAACCAATATTAAGATGAATATTAATCCATATATAAGACGCACCGGATTATAAGGCGCGCTACGGGTTTATGAGAACATTTTAGGCTTTTAGGTGCGCCTTATAGTGCGGAAAATACTGTACTCAGCATTCCACCACAGTTTTTAATTGTAGCTCTAATTAAAATTCATACATAAGAGGTATTTCAGAATGTGGTGTACAACAACAATCACAAGTAGTAAACAATTCAAATATACAACTATTCAGAGACCTGCAGTGCTCTGTGAGGAAAAGGAAATATTGGAATTTTGCCGGTGTCAAATTAAGTCTAACTTGTAATCCTTTAGTACCACCACTGTTTTTAGAAGGTTTTCGTTCCAGCACATAACCATGAAGAACAGACAAATACCTGCTTTACATTAGGGGATTATTACTCTAACTAGCTTCAACTGTTTACTTGGAGTGCTTTTGCTGAAAATGGCTTTATGATAGTGAGATGACATCAAGTGGTTGGAATACAGAATTAGGGTGCATTCTGGGCCATGTATTTCATGGACATTGTGCATATTCAAACTACGTGCTTTGCGCTTTCCCTCTGTTAGGTTTGGATTGGTCACATGTTCCTTTCAGTGACCACAGCACATACAGTGTAATTGGCATTGCTACTAGATTACTTTGCTACACCCCGAGACAGGTGCTGCATGTGATTTGCTGTGACTATCCCAAAACTGATCTCACGAGTCTTGCTGTGGAAGCAGCGTATATTTATTGAGTTAGTCCCTACCATGGAACCTCTCCATGCAGTCATAATTACAAACCCTGTCATTTTTTTTATAGACTCGGGAGCTAAAACAAGCACCAGTGTAACAGCTCGTTTGGCCCCATATCCTTTTTTTTTTTAAACTCATGTCTTAAGAGGGAACAGTCCCAAAAATCACAGAATCACAGGCAAGGAATCCAAATTTGTTCCCTGTTAACTAAAAATAAGCTGGCGTAGAAGAATGCAACACAGAATCAACACTGGCCTGATTGAGACTGATCAGTCTCAGGTCATCAGAGCATCAAGTGAGGCTGGATGAGACACACACACTGGCAAACACTCAAGCACACTCTAATCCAAACTCACACCATTAATCATACACACTCATCTTGAAAACTGATGTTTTTTTGCTGTATGCGTTACACGCACAGTTTGGAGCCCTGCCAGCATAGCAGGCAGTTGCTGTTGTTGCCTTTGACTTGTAGAACACTCTATCAGACTTTGTTTGAACAACCAACTTGTATCATCTTGACTCCTAGATTGACCCCTGTGTGGAGGGAATAATGACCTGAACTCCTAAGTTTGGATGACTACCTCCACGCTTATTGGATACGATATTTATTTGTTGTTAAACACTTGTAGTGTACCCTGCAAACAGTCTGGGGTTCACCATCATGGAGTCTGATGCTTTGGTCTTTTGTTCTCCCTCTCACCGTCTGCTTTGACCATCTGTTCCAAAGTTCTCCTTTGTCGTGACTTTCTCTTACTGTTGTGGCCAGGTTCTGTTGTAAAACAGCTCTTTTACAGTAAGTAGCAAACTTGGATGCACATATGTCTTGTTCCTTATGACTGTGGCTGATGAACTCATATAAGGAAGGGGCTACTGAGGCTCGTATTGTTTTTATTTCGCTCTCAATTTGTCTGTGTCGATGAAAACAGGGCTTCTCGGGGCTGGCGGAACGGCCAGATTGTCTGACAGGGCAATGAGGTGAGATTTTGGGCTCACACCTTGGACTCCAGAAGATGCTGAATGCCTTTCGCATAGACTCAACTTTCTTTGAGCGTTCTATTGCTGTAGGCCTGGATTTCTATTCAGAACTTCGTCAGGGGATGACCTTACATGTAGCTTAAGAGTTACTTCTGTACTTGAAGATTTTACAGCCAGTTTTATACAATAACAATGATTATTGCTTTTAAGGTGACTCGTTCAGAGTGAACTCACATTAATATGTATTCATTTTTTCTATTTTGTCCTGACTAATCAAGATTCACTTCTTTGCTGACAAGGTTAACATTTCTGTTGCTGTTGAGGTTTTTGAATTCCACCCTGACTCTCACTTGTAGCTTTCAAAAACATCACTCAGGATGGCTGTGGCTGCCTCCTCGTTCCCCTTTCTCCTTGCAATGGCAGGAGTAACACTGGAAGATCTGTCGGAAAATGGGCTTTGTTGTACTGCACTTCTATTTAGAGTGTTGTGTACCCCAGCCTGGGTCGTGACCGTAAAACAAGTCATAACTGAAGTTAATTACAATGTTCCAACACACCGAGGGTCAATTTTTTTCACTTTGATTGTTGCAATCACCTGCAGGAATACATCCCTGTTTTTAACAAGTTTTGACACACCACTTCCAAGGTTCACACCTTTCCCTCATTCCCTACATTGATACCTCCCTTCCCTCTTCAGCTGTGGACTTGTGGCATGGTCACTGTTTTAGGCTTCAATTCCAGTAGTTGCAGATCTGCAGTGGCCATAGTCCACTGACCTCCTGAGGTTTTGCACAAAAAAATTCCAGCACCATGGATGCACTGACAGGATCTGTCCTCGTCATAATGTGTAGTTGCCAGCTAGAAAAACCCTGTGTCATGAAGTGGTGAAGTCTCTTCATCTCCCCTTCTGTCAGCCGCCCAGTGCAGGCCTCTGTTTTGTCCGGGCCACAGATATCTCCACTTACTGTTCACACTGTGTGGCTTTGTGTAGAAACACAGTCATTCTTTCCAACTTTTGTGCTTTGCACCACACCCATTCCAACACTCACGCACACACACACACACACACACACACACACACACACTGACACACTGACACACAGTGTGTTTTCCAGCCGAGTCAGAGGATGCTGTGTTACTGGTAAACCGAGCCTCACGCCTTGCAGCCTTGCTGGTGACTGATAGCACCTGTCTCCTGCAACGAGAGACCCTTTGTTTCAATGCCTGCTTGAAGGGAGATTAGCCAACACCAATTGGCCACACAGATCAGTTCTCCTCCGAATTAGGCCTCCCTCAAACTTACTAGGCAAAGAAATGTGTCAGAAAATAATCCTTTAAGGGCACTGGTAATGCACATTTGTGTATCCTAAGCGAATATGATATTGGTTCTGGTTAAGTACTGTACTTGAGGCCACCTAGAAACTGGGCTTTTTATAATCCTGGCTAGTTATAAATATTGGACATTGTACCCCTTGATTGTTTTAATAGCGGCAGATGTGGCAATTAACACCACCTTATAAAGCCCACTGGTATATTTGCTTTCCTGCTAACAAATGTTCCCACAAATTTGACTTGATTCTGGGAATGAACATTAGTGAAATGAGGAGAGGTGATGTGAGAAGGTCTCTACTTGATCTTGTGTACACAATTAAACGGTGTTCCCAACTGAGACTTGTCAAATAATGTATGTCTGTTACTGTGGTCAAGCTTCCGGCTGAAAAAAAAATTAAATAAAATGCTCTCACATCTGAAAACATTTCACAGGCCTATCACATTAGGGTAAATGTATTTTGAAGAGTTTGGTAGTGACCAGAATTTCACCCCTAGCAGTTGGAATTTTTAAAAAGGCAGTTGAGGTTTGAAATGAATGTCACCTAAGGACAAAAGCAAAATCTCAGTTTTAAACATTCTTTAGTTTTGACTGTATTGTATTCAGTCGTAATTGAGGATGAAATATGGGAATGACTTCAATATTTCACAACAGATAAGAAAAAAATCATCACAGTGATAGTAAACAAAATTTGGGGAGGGTTAATAAATGATTCTTTGTTGGTGCTGTTTGTACTGCATTGTAATACTAAAATCACTTTGACACCACTGAGATGTACTTCTGAATGCATATATACAAAAATATGTATGTGATTGAGTGTCTGCTGATGTTTTGATCCCCTTTATATATCTGTTCAGTATCAGGAGGCACCAGGAGCGACGGGCCATCCTGACACCAATACTGACTGACTTTTCTGTCCGGGTCACTGCTGCCCCTGCCATCATCTTTAGCAAGAACCTGTCCCCTGACTGTGGACAACTTGAGGTCAGCAGGCAATACAGCTGTTGTTCAAGCATTAGATCATTGTCATCAACACATTCATTTCTGAATGAATACATGCTGGAAAAATATTTCATATACAACAAATATGTAAAAAAAATATGTGTTTGAAAAATGCTCTCTACACATGTATACATAGATAGATGTTACAATAGAATGGCATTCAGTACAGGGCATTCTTCTGTGCTGATTAATCCTACACATCTGGTCATCGTGTTAGGCCCACACTATCCCCTTCACAAAGTTTTGTTTAAATTTGGTCAGCAATTTTTGAGTAATTATGGAAAATTTTGAAAAATAGCTGACTTGGTAATCTTTCCAGATCTCCGCCAAAAGGTGATGGCTCTCTCCTGGCCTGTGCCACATCCTTGCGCAGATTTAAATGGCTATCAGTCCTGCAGATTTTCTATTTGTTTTACTTGCAAGCTAGCAAACAAGACATGGATAAAGATGAATATATAGAAATAAATTCTCTTCAGAAGTTAATTCAATGATGCTCAACATTAAATTGTAGGAACAAGAAGGAAACACGTTTTTGTCTGGAGGGGACGTTACATTGGAATGATGACAACAGGTCCTAGAGAGTGGGGATTTTGTTGAACAGTGATTTTTTTTTTTAGAAGTGTAACAAGAGGTATTGGGGTTTTTTTGCATCTGCTTTACAGAACATATTCACTGCTTACACTGACATGGTATTCCCTTTTACCATGACCTGTTCTAACCATGTTCATAAACATTACTCTTACATTATCCATATTAAAATAGACATTGATTATGTGAGATGTCACAAGTGTTTATATTTTCCATCTTAACATAAAGTAACTTACTCATTAGGAATCCCTCAGCCAATCTGCCATGTAATGGAGGCTTTTGACCCACAGAGTTCAAACCTTTTTGCTTATACAGCTGATGTTTTCTGGCACCGCTCTCTGAGACTTCCTGCCTCTTTGATGCCTCATCCGTCCAGACTAACGTGCCCCCTGACAATGTGTAACAGCTAATCCATAGATTGCAGTGACATACATGCACACACATTGTGCCCTGTGTAACTGTAATTTTTTATAAAGAAACTCAAGGCCAGTAACCACATAAACGGCACTATGAACTATGTTGTGTATGTAGATGCTTTTGAAAGCTAATTTTCTAAAAAAAAAAAAAATGTATTAAGCACTACAATCTGTGTTGTACACTGTATATTCATTCACCACAGGCAACATCCTGTGTATTCAGGTATTATGATCCTGTGTGTTACAATTATTATTAATAACAACATAAAATGAAATAAAATTGATGTTAAAGATACATTACCACATGCATTTTCACACATGGACTTGGACCATAGTTACTGTGTGTGTGTGTGTGTGTGTGTGTGTGTGTGTGTGTGCGTGCGTGCGTGCGTGCGTGCGTGCGTGCGTGCGTGCGTGCGTGTGTGGTTTAATCCAGAGTATTAGTGACTGATATCTTGTTTGAACTGCCGGCTGTGGGTGGAACCCTGGAGGAGGTTGAGGAACGAGGGGAATAGGGAACAACGGAACTAAATCACCCAAGATAGAGATCGGAAGTAAATAGAGTATAAAAGAAGAACATGTTAGATGGACTTGAGGTCACAACAATCCTTGTGTTGTTGTGTGTATTCCCCCCTCTTTCCACCCACTGCATCCCCCTTTACACTTCCCTTGTACTCTTTCATCTCCCTCTAGGAGGTGGTGGTGTGTGGCCACTCACTGGAGGTAAACGTGACCAGCAGTCTGGATTTCTACCTCAGCGTTGCCCAGGTGCAGCTCCTTCAGCAGCTCCTCAGAGACAACATGTTGGGGATGGACACTCCAGAGAAAAATGCTGAGGTAAATTCTGGGGACACAACACACCTCAGCTCTCAAATCCTCTGTAATTGCCGGAGATGAGTCTTAGAGTGTTGTTCAGCTGTGCCATGGTTTAACATGAATCTATTCATTAACAGCTGTATTGGTCAGTCTGGTTTGGCTCAAACTTCTATGTATTCTGATTATTTTCCTGATCCAGTACCGTTAACTGTCGCCCCTGACTATTTTGGACACATCTGTCACTTTTAAATATTTGCTTTCACAGACCAGGACAGTACTCTAATGTGACCTTAGTTTACTGCGCCGTGCTCAGCTGCAGCTTTCAGGGTCCTTTCTATTGTTTACAGGACAAGGAGCTAGCAGGCGCCATTTGCTCTGCCTGACTCCTTAATAAAGCTTTCTAATGGAACACAATATAAAAATATTTACCAGCTGTGATGAGGATGGGAGTCATTTAGGAGGGAAGAGGACAGGGGAGAAAAAAGGACGAGGGGATAGGATGAAATGAAGTGAGTTGATTTTATTGTTGCTACTCCTCTCAGGATGCATTATGGGAGGATGTGTGTAGTGATGTGAGGTGATAGCATTAGATGATGTTTGAAGGCTTCTGTAAGTCATGTAGATGGCTTCTTGGGAAATCCTAAAATATGCCTTATCTGGATCGGACAAAGGTCACACTTTGCCATCACAGAAAGAAATAAAAGTCATGTATTCACAGAACAGATAAACAACCAACAGCACAGAGCAGAATGTTGAACTGCACGTCTTGTAGTCAGTTGGATGATAAGCCATCATGTGAAGTTTGCTCTGTTACTTTATTCGGTCATTTATTTAGCTATTTATACAGTTAGACCTTAGGTGGGGCCTGATGTGCATCTGGTTCTGATTTGGGTGATCTCGGAGCCCTCACCCCTGACTTGTAATGATTCATGGCTTGATTCTGTTGAGGGGCAGCAAACGGCTGCACAGTTCATCCAGGTTCAAGGCACTATGTGAAAGTTCAGAAAGCAACTATTCTGGGAGGTCCCCTGGCAACGGTTTAAAAATTAAAAAATGTGGTCTCTTTCCTGCCCAAAATTGTATTTCTGGCAGCAATGTAAACTCCTTTTTTCACCATTTCCATCAAGTGGCTTCACAGCAAACAGTTCCTCACATGCACAAAGAATGTTTTATGACTTTAATTTTCTGTGTGTTTGTTCTGCTCTGACCAGATGAGCTGGAGATGAAACATATTGTTCAAAATCACTGTGACAATATCTCTGATGTGTTATGTTCTTCTCCTCAGCCATTTTTCTCACTTTATCGAGGATACAGCATTTTGTTCCAAAATTCCTTTCTAAGTGCTGCATTCCTGTTGCTTTTAGCTGGATTAAGTTGAATTGAAATGTCCTGTAGTTCCACGGTGATGTAATATAATGATCGTCCCTCCAAAGTCAGAGAAAAATGGTTTTCTTTTAGATTTGCTTGTTAGTCATAGCTGTTGCGAAATGTTTTACTTTTGTTGTACCATATTAATTCTGGGTGCATTGTACCACGTTCATTATAGCAGTGCCCTTATCGAGCCTGATGCTGAACTCAGTCAGAATGTATCAGCACCAGTATGTGCAGCTGCATGAATGTTGATCTGGCTTTCTGGACACTATCTGTAAAACTATTTGTATCTACATCTATCTCAATGTCTTTTGGCGAATGCATCTGTATGGCTGCTTGGCTCAGACTCTTCAAGAGGGGAAGGCCTTTGTGAGGAAGACTTGGGTACACAGAGGCTCATTCTATAAGCTAGAGAGCCCTCTAGTGGTTCATTTTGCCACAGCATCCTGTCATTCACAACGACTGCTCTTTTCTTGTCTGGCAAAGAGCTCTGCCAGCAGACTCTCTACCCCCGCTAACATATTAGACACACCACCATCTAATAAGCAGTATGTGCACTTACATTTCTGGAATATGAGTTTGGAACAATGGCTTTTTGATCAAGTTAGAGGAGACTAACTGGATTGGATAAAACATATGGATGTCCACCCCTCGCTAAAAGTTTACAAATAATCATCATAGAGTACAGATGTATTTCCTTTGCCAGTTTCCACTATATCAGCATCTGAATTTGGGTCAATTTTTTTGATCAAACTTTACTTCTATCATGATGAACCTTAAATCATTTTATTGTTTGTCCTTCCTTTATACAACCTGTTCAGCAGTTCAATCAAAAACCGGTCCTGAATCATCTGATGCAGGTTTTAGTTTCTGTGCTTCAATTAAGCGTCTCTGTTCTCATTGTTTAAATTGAACATAGGTCTTTGATGAACTGTCTTTTTTCTACATAAAAGTTTATTAATTTTTTCCTTGACATATTGAAAGCCCACTTTTAAACAGACTGCACAATCCCAGGCACTGATTTCAGACCGTTCCCATCGTCATCACAGCTGTGTTTTATTGTCTGGTTAATAAATTTGTTTTGTTGGGGCTTTTGGGTTCCCTGGCAGTGCTGAGGCATGCACGGAGTGTGGGCAATGTATGCAAACCATGTGTGTGATTTCATTCATATCTGTGCACTCAGATGTGCTTTGAGGGTTTGTCCACACACAGATTCACAGGCACACATTTATTGCAATGCAGATTCTCACATGCAGATGCTGTCCCAGGATTATTTTCTTAAATCATTTACAGTATGTGCCATTGTTTTTCTGTAGCCGGTTGTCCACACTTTGTCTGACAGTTTATACTTAAATCATGATGATGATGTGAAGCAGATTGTTGATTTTAACATGGCTGCATTATTTAAATGTTCATTGCAACATTAGCTGTGGTGCATCACATTTTGAATTCATCTCTGTGTTTCTAGCGCTATGTTAATGATGATAAAGTGAGACTGGTTTGAGATCAGACAGCTTTCATCAAAAGTACTACAGCCAGAGAGCTCTGAATAGATGACAGAGCTGCTTCTGGGACATATCTCACTGCGTTGTCATTGAACTGTCACCAGCAACAAAGAAGTGCATACCGTCATACACACATGTCCAAGCACACACGTAAACATACACATGGCCCTCACATTCTCTGTAGGGTAACTTCTTGCAGCCTTTTATTTGAGAGCCAATGCTCTTGTATGCTTCTTTATGACTGAACAGCTGCTTTTGCGTGTTTGTTTGTGTGTTGTGTAGTCTGCGTGTCTATGACGTTTTTTGCTCTTCAGTGTGAGTCGCCAATGCATTAATGGCTATGTGCAAAAGCGTGCAAATCTTTCATCTTTCTTGTAGTCTCTTTCTCTCTTTACCACCACTTCTTCTACTGCAAACACACACACGTTCACACACTCACTCACACACACACACACACACACGCACATGCACACATACGCACACACACACACACACACACACACACACACACACACACACACACACACACACACACACACACACACACACACAAACTCAACTCATAACATTTCCTTGTTGGCCATGTCAATACCATTCATTTGCTATTGTAGAATGTAGAAGTGGTAATACTGGGCATCACTGTCATGAAGGTGCCAAAATGCCTTCCAGGGTATTTTACTAATGTGACACCAGACTATCAAACTGATATAGTTATAGTCTCTCTCTCTCTGTCTGTCCATCTCTCTCACTCACACACACTATAAATGAAGAGCTGAATATCATGCTCAAGTTTAAAATTGATTAATATGATTACACGGTTTACTGTGATTACACCGCAGGGGGCCGCAATCCCTGCCATGGGTCAGGCGGCTGCGACCTTGAGGGGGCCAGCAGCTGGGTGCTGTGGTTGCCGCGGAGCCGGTGGTTGCAGCTTTTTACGTGGCTGTGGCTGCCTCCGGTGCTGCGGCCCAGGCCCCGAGGCCACAGCCTTGTGGGTTTCTGACTCCAGTCCTGACTCCTCTGGGTGATGTTAAAATCCCCCCCCCCCTCTTTCTACACACACACTTACACACACACACACATACACACACACACACACACACACACACACACACACACACACACACACACACACACACACTTACACACAACACACACACACACACACACACACACACACACACACACACACACACACACACACACACACACACACACACACACACACACAGAGGTAGTGCAGGTCAGCCATGTGCTTGTACCACAGTGTGAGAGGAAAATACCCTCTGGTGCAGGGGAAGTCCCGCACTGCTTCATCCTCCACCTCATCCTGGGATGATTACACGCATGGGAAACAGGGCTTTAGACTTCCTCCAACACTCATGTGCACAGACAAACACACACTGATGCCAGTGCACACACAAACACACACTGAGGCAGTACACAGGCTTAGGCCCTGGTACCTGACCTCAGTGGGACCTCTGAATTAAACAATTTGGTAAATAACACATGGGGAAAACCTCTCAATCATGTGTTACATGTTTTGTGTTCATTCTTTCACTCTTCACCTCATTGTTCGGGTTATATTATTAGGGTATGTACATCTCTATCTACTGAAAACTCTTGATTCTCAATCTCCTGTGTCTTTAAAATGTATCCTTTTATTATTCTTTCATTCTGTTGTTAGCAGTCATCATTTTATTCCCAGACTCTTCATCTCCACTAATTCATTCCTCCCTTCCCCTCCCGAGAGTGGCACAGCTTGTTGGAAAAGTATTGGTGCTTCCAGAGCTGGTTGGAGAAGCTAGTTGGCTGACAGTGAGAAGGGTTTCTCTTCTGGAGACTGATTAAATTTGACAGACTATAGATAATAATATTACTGTCCTGCTAAATCTGTGTAGCCTTAAATTCCTGGATTAAGGACACACAAGATGCACTCTAATGCAGAGCTGTTCTGTTGCGGCTGTTAGACTGTAGGGCCAAGACAAAATGCTGTGAAAGTGGATCTACAGTAGGCAGAAACATGCTGCTTGGTAGCTGGTTTGGTTTTTTTGTGGGTTTGGACAGCAGTTTGAATTTAATTTGTGGGAAGTAGGCAGCGTTTTTCTGATCCAGTTGTTTTTGTCTATGTCATCCACACAACAAAAGTCAGCTCAACTGAGAGTGTTATGGACAGCAGATTTTATTTCACAAAATTTATGCTTCATTCTAAATGCTTTCCAATATTTTTCTGCTTTTTTATTTTTAAAAAAAGGCAATGTTGTGATGGAAATTATGCATTGAAATCAATTGTCCCCTAATGAAGAGTAATGAAATGAATTAGAACATGTTAAACAAATGAAGCCCTTTCTGCACCTCAGCCTCCAGTCCTCCAGTGGATGAATGTGAGAGAACAGAGGCTTGGTGGCCTATTCTGCCCTCTTCTACTATAATTTGTTGTGTAACTATTTATCCATGGTGTTGTTGACAAACTTTACACAGTAGGGGACCTGGCGCTAGATCCTGGTCTATGTATGCTTCAAGCAAACCCTTTCCAAGACCACTCCTCTTCACGATGAGTGTTTCATATTATCTCATAGACGTTGAGCTTTGAAAACTGAAGTTTTTCTCTCGACTTCTGATCTTTCAAGGCCAGTGAAGTGTCACAGGAGCTTTTATGTGGTCTACTGGCAAACAGTGATAGGGAGACATAGAATAAGAGTGAAAATGTGAAGCATGGAAAAGGAACAGAGCAGGCAGTAAAAGAGTGAAGACAGCTTGAGAGAGGGTGGCCAAATGCATTGTGAATGCAGAAAGGAACAGGGAATCCAGTCAGATTAGATCCAGTGAATCTGATCCAGTGATTCTGTAGTGTTTGTTTGTGAATGCAGGAGCCGACACTCCTGAGAGGTCAGCTCTTAACCATTCAACTCGCCTATTAACCCTCTCTGTGGGCCAGATCTGTTTCACCCTGACCTCTTTTCATCCTGCTTAGTACTATTTTCTTTCATCCTGTTGCTGCTAAGAGTAATAATAAATAAGGCTTCCTAGACAACCATCTCCTTTTCCATGTTGGCTGCCGTACATCTGCTCAATAAGCATCATTGTCTCTGCTTATCTAAAACCCATATTTTCATAGCCAGCGCTCATTTAATTGGCCCTCTGTTGTTATGAAACCATATCTTTTTTTCCACCTTTCTGTCCGAGTCTCTCTGACCCTCTTATGTGAATCAACTGCTAATGACAGCCAGTCATAACAACTCACCTTTCCTGTTCAGCCACTG
This sequence comes from Antennarius striatus, assembly GCF_040054535.1. Taxonomy (NCBI): domain Eukaryota; kingdom Metazoa; phylum Chordata; class Actinopteri; order Lophiiformes; family Antennariidae; genus Antennarius; species Antennarius striatus. The sequence continues at coordinate 3,625,178 of NC_090784.1, read as the reverse complement.
CGCTCCAACCAGCCCTCTCCTCAAAGCATAACCATGGCACATTTTTAAACTAGCCCCAAGGAAACTCAATTTATTTGAGATCAGTAGCAGCTGAATTTGCTCTCTCCAAAATCAATTTGGGCATAATTGGTGTAAAAACTCCAGATAAAATCACAAAGATTGGAATTCTGGTAGAGCCTGGAAACAAACGGCGTCTTTGAGAGGGGACAGCAGGCCCCCACCTGTGAACTCTTGGATCGGGTGTCGACTCAGGTGAGGAGGAGTCAGAAGTGCCTTCTCAATTTGCTGCAAGGGAAACAGGGTCACACACTCAGGGGAGCAGTAAAGGCAGGGCACACCAGGCCAAGCGGTACAGACACATATGTACACAAACCAGAGTGGACTTTGTTTAGTGAAAAAGCCTAGAATTTTTGTCTCCGGAGGTGAAAAGAAAAAACATTTTTTCTTCTTTACACCTGTATAAGCAAGATTTCACCTAGAATATCAGGTGGTGGAGGGTATTGAGTTCATGCTCTTTAAAGTGTGTGCACTCATCTGTGTGAAAGGGTGTGCATGTGGGTTTTCTTGTGTGCACGAACATTACATACATGTGATGTTTGTGTTTGACTATAGAAATGTACAGTCTTGCCTTGTGGTTAGGAGTACCACTGATTTATGCTTGGACTGCCCGCATGAAACTAAATATTTGTCCTGAAACAAAATTTCACACATTATTCCAGGCTTTTTGGAGAATTTTTCTTTGGTGCAGGAAAATTTTCATTTAATTTTTTTACTTAGTTTTTATTCAACAGTTAAACCAAAGACAGGGAAATGTACACATAAATGACAATACAAATTGAAAAAACAGTTACCTTAATGTTATACATTAAATTGCATAAAAAATAATCGTTTAAAAGAGAAGAGAAAAAACAAACAAACTCATAAATAAATAAATGAAAATGTATTTATGTATATATACACAGATCTTCTTATCCTTTCTTATTTATGTAAACATATTCATGTACATTTATATGTAGAGTTATATAGCCTTGTAGAGCTGCATTTTGTAATAACGGTGCATTTTGAAATAAACGTCGAAAATGTCATAAGTTATTACATAATGCGGCAAAATTTATTACAAAATGCTTTGGGGCACTTTATTACGAAATGTGGTACTTTATTACAAAATGCGGCTTTATTACAAAATGAAATGAAAACGTTATTACATTTTGCACTATTTATTACAAAATACATCTTTATTACAAAATGCGGCTCAACAAGCCTTCATAATTGGTGTCCATCTTAACATAAATTTCTCTGTTTTCAGTTGTAATTTTGCAGTGATTTTCTCCATAGAGTATACATTTTTTATGCTCTCTCTCCATTGTGTTATTCTGGTGGGATGTTGGTCCAGCCAAGCAGCCGTCACACATTTTTTTGCGACCAGGAGTAATATTCTGAGTAAATAAATCATATCTTTTATCTTTTATATTAGTTGAGGGTATCCCTTAAATGACCAATGCTGGATTTAAAACAATATTTATGCCCAAAACATGTTTAATTTCTTCTTGAATATCTTTCCAGAATGTTAAAAGTTTGGGACAGTGCCAAAATATATGTGTGTAGTCTCCCACCTTTCCACATCACCTCCAGAACAAATTAGATAAATTTTTATACTTTGACATCACCACCGGAGTATTAAAATATCACATTTTAACCTTCCAGTCAAATTCCTTAAGTGTTGGACTACTAGTTAATTTGTGGCCCGCTTCAAAAGTGTCTTCCCATGGTTTATCTGTTATTATAATATTATCTTCCAGTTCCAATTTCTCTTTAACCCTTAAATGATTGTCCTTAGAATCTTGTTGTAGAGCCTTATATATTTTTGATATAGATACTTTTTTATTGTATTATCTCCGGTCATTGACATCAACAGTCCTTCTAACTCCGTCGGTGTTTTACTAATGTTTTCCCATTCCTTATGTTTTAAAAGATAATGACATAATTGTAAAAAATTATAAAAATCCTGAACAGGTAAGTTACACTCTTTTTGAAGTTGATCAAATGACTTCAGAGTTTCCCCATTGAACAGTTGTGCTATATAAATGAGTCCCTTATTTGACCATTTTTTATACCCTGCATCAAGTGTAGATGGCAAAAAGTCTGGATTCGTAGTTATTTTAGTGGCTCTAGTGATTGATTTGGTTTGATTTGATTTTCTTACAACTGACCATATTTTCATTGTTCCTTTAATCCATTCATTTTTTATTCTGAGTTTCCTGCTCGTTTCTTGAGTCACAAAAGGAAGTGATTCTAAAGATATGTTTTTACATGAACTTTGTTCCATCCTCACCCAAACCATGTCTGTGTCGTTATTTATCCAATTAATTAAAGCTCAAATTTGTGCAGCCCAGTAATAATGCTGTAAATTGGGTAGGTTCAACCCTCCCTTGTCTTTAGGCTGCAAAAGTGTTTTATATTTGATTCTGATCCTTTTATGTTGCCATAGAAATTTTTATATTGTTTTATCTAACGTTGTTACGATAGAGTTAGAAATTAAAATGGGCAGCGACTGAAATAAAAATAACAATCTTGGCAGTATGTTCATTCTCACAGTTTCTATTCTTCCCAGTAAGTTTAAAGGTAAAACTTCCCATCTACTTAAGTCCTTTTTTATATCACCTATCAATTTCCCGTAGTTTGCTTCAAATAGTTGCGATGTGACAAGGGTGATTTTAATGCCCAAATATTTAAATCCTTTGGTTGTCCATTTTTTCTTTTCTTTACATCTGTCTGCCACTACAGTAGCAATCATCATGAGTCTCAACCTTCTGTTTTTATAAATACTGCCCAAGATTTCATGGGATTTTTACACTGTTGGTTGGTTGGTTGGCTGAAAATCTAGACTGTTGCTCAGTGGAGCATAAAGAATAAAAAACCTAATGAATACACATTTTGATGTAGTAATCTCAGGTTATTAATCAGATTCGTACCAGACTTCTCAATCACAGTGTCAACACCACAAATACATGTTATCACAATGAATGAATTACAGACAATTCCCAGCACAGCTGAGGAAAGTCATCAGAAGAATACTTCATCCACCCTCCGATCGGTTGTGTCAATGACCTCGACTCAGACCGGGGTTTTGTTTTTTTAGCCACAGTGAGACAGGAAATGATGTGGGGGTGAGGTGAATCAAGTGCCTGCTGGAATGGAACCCATGGCCACTGCTGAGGATCCATCCTCAAGATATGACTGACTCATCTCATCAGTTGAGTTTAACTGTGGCCTGGTTTGTTAGTTTATAATGTTATCAGATGAATTGCTGAAGAATACTATTGCAAAGTTTAAGAATTAATAAAAATGTCTGAATCTGACTTTTATTTGGATCAGCAATGATATCAACAGATTTTCACATTGTTCACTGAGTGCTGTGGCAATCAATTCAATAGTTTATACATAATCCTGCTGTACAAACAAACAAACAAAAAGATGAAAACCATGGTTTCGTGTTTGATTACTTCTGGAGCCATTTTTCACCCCAATATTTATAATATCTTCTTGTTTCTGTTTCAAATGTGGAAAATGTGTTGGCTTATAGACAGTTTATAGACTCCACAATTAAACAGTTGTTTTTAATGAAATAATCAATACTTAATGTGGGAAAGTAAATTTTTCAACATCAAATATGAAATCTGTTTTTTAGTTCATGTGAGTCACATGTTGCTTTGCATATTTGAAGACCTGAAGGTGATTCTACGTATGTATGCTTTAACTGCTATCTATAAACATAGATGTGAAATGAACATCTTTATCACTTATATGACATGATAGAGGCATTTAACCCTAAACAATGATGCATATCCACATACAGATGCCATACAGGCACTGGAAGCTCGACTGAAAAACATAGCTCAGATGTTTTGTATAATCCGGAGGTGGTCTTGGTTTGTTCCTCACCTGTTTCACTTTCTCTGTGTGGAGCTGTTCCAGCGATTCAGATGTGCATGACAAGAATGAATCCTCAGATACACCTCACATAGTCCAACACTTGGAATGGTCCACTAGCCAAAATCATTTCTCGATACTGTGTCCGTTTTATGTGTAGAATTTTTAGTTGCCAGTACATCAGCCAGACCAGAAATGACTCTGAGTGTGTGATGATTAGTTAGTATTGCCTTTCAAAGTATTACAGGTGTTCTTTCCATGTTAAACTTTGAATTCCACTGGTGCAGCCAAGTAATCAGGTCGTAAAGGCATGAAATGGTTTCTTCTCACATGATGTCCTCTTGAACTGTGGTTGTCCAGTTCAGCCAATGTATTCTGAAATCTGCAGGTTATTTTTGTCTTCTCCTTAGCTTTTTTTTTTTTTTTAATCATGCAGGTTTGATCTCCTCGTCTAATATGTACTCAATTCCTGTCCTCTTTTTTCCTCTTATCGAGGACCTTCCTACTAACACAGATGTAGGGACGGGAGGTCTTGCATCATTCTCCTTTGAGAACCTAACATGCAGCACTTCAGAACCTTGTCTTACTCAGACATGGAGAACATCCAGAGAGAAATTAAGGGAAGATTACTTCAGTCCTCTTCTAATTTTTGCTCAGTAAAAACACAGTGAGCCAGGTTTGCTCTTTCCTTTGCACCGCTCCTTGGCTTTGTGTGGAATCGTGTGTGTATGTAGCGTTTGGTGTGTGTGTGTGTGTGTGTGTGTGTGTGTGTGTGTGTGTGTGTGTGTGTGTGTGTGTGTGTGTGTGTGTGTGTGTGTGTGTGTGTGTGTGTGTGTGCCTGCGTGTGTGTGTATGTGTGTGTGTTTTTGTGTGTATGTGTGCACTGAGTCCACAGATTGTGTACGGATCACAGCAGCAACATCAGTCACAGTCCTCAGCAGACCACCTGGCGATCATCTTCCCCCCTCAGACCTACACTTCCCATCCTTCGCTGTTCCAAAAACTCCTCATCTCACCTCAGGTCATCATTGTTTTCCCTGCTCCCTGTTGCTGTTTCTCCATGTTACTAAAGCAGAGAATAGAGACATGACTGCCAGGCAGCGCAGGGAGGCGCTTTAGCAGAACACTACGGCCTAATGAAAGGCATTTCCACTGCTTTTTGAAGTCTTTCAGATATCTGCTTTCGTGAATTGCCAATGCTGAAGACAATGCTGCTTCAAAATCTTTTTTTTGTATGTTTGTCAAAAATATAAAGCCAAATCCAACGACATTAAGCTGAAGCTTGGATGAGTGGTCTTCAGGGCCAGGCTTAATTCCTGATGACTGCTTGCTAAATATCTGTCTGCTGTACTTTGGGTGTGTTTTCACTTGTGCGTGCCTGTCAGCTGTGGTGCTTTGCCACACTTTGCTTAACCCCAGATTTTTAAAAGCTGATGAGATGAAAAAAGTGTCTGTAATCATACAAGTCATTCTCTCTGTTGGCCAAAGACATAATTATCAGACATTTAGAATTTAATCATGTTCTTAAACACAACTCCCCCACAACCACTGAGAAGGAGAAAGACTTCTCACCCTTCAGATGCCAGTGTTGACATCAGGCCCACTCCACACTATACTACAGCTTGAATAATAAATCACAAAATCTGCCACACACAGATCTCAAATCTAATGAGGTTAATGAGAGCCATTTGGTCTCCATTCCCATAGAAATAAAACGTAAAAGGGCACAAGGAAAGAAAATCTGATGTTGACTCTACCTTTATATGGGTGAGGTTAGCATTTAAGACAGACCCCAGGGTGCTTCTGTCTTTCACTCACTTTCACTTTTGCTTTGTATCTTCTAATAACACTTTCCTTCACATCTGCTTCCCATCTCTTTAATCAGATATCTGTTGTTGCAGGGATGTGACAGGTACAGCTCATATAGATGTTGTGTTAAATGTAAAAAGGCCAATCAGCCATTCATCAGCCATATTTATTTTGATAAATTCTCTATCCAGCTTTAGCCCCATGATAACTTTGTCCTAAAATTTCCCCGTTTTTAGTCCCCTTCGTGAGACAGTCTGTCATGCTTTTGGTGAGTGTGGGAGACTTGCAGTGCTCTTCACTCTTCTAACGAATGTTTTACATTTGTTCAGTGAAAATTTTAGTATCAGGAAATTCATCTACAGTGCTGGGTACAATAAATTGAATCAAAGAAAATGGCAGCTTTTAAATTTTATTTCTGGAGAGGCAAAACTCGCAATTTATGTGAACAGGAAGAGGAGAATTGAAAAAAAACACTGTTCAAGAAGCAGCTACTGTTTTTTGCTGTAACATCAGATGTCGCTCAAAACTAGAATTTGGTTTCTATAAACTGACAAAAGACTTAAATAACTTTAGGAATATCTGGTGTTACAAAAATGTCCTATGCACTTTAGTTGATGATCACCTCACTTTTGCAAACTTCCTGATATAATGCACTAATTTTTAAATTGTATTTCCTTTTGTTTATTGGTGTTTAGTGTTTTTGAAGTTTCATCTAATGAAAAATTGTTAAATGTTCTGAATGTGATTGAAGTTTTTTTGGACAAAATCTTCTTCTTCTTCTTCTGAAGCACTTTAGTGCTTTCATCTAATGTAAAATTGTAAAATGTTTGAATGTGATTAAAGTGTTTTTGCAAAAATCAAAAAAAAAAATCACATCTGCTTCCCATCTCTTTAATCAGATATCTGTTGTTGCAGGGATGTGACAGGTACAGCTCATATAGATGTTGCGTTAAATGTAAAAAGGCCAATCAGCCATTCATCAGCCATATTTATTTTGACAAATTCTCTATCCAGCTTTAGCCCCATGATAACTTTGTCCTAAAATTTCCCCGTATTTACCTTTTGGCTAGTATCTTGATATCTTGTTTGTAATTATTGATAGAAGCATTTAGTGACAAAGTCTATTCAGCAGCATATTCCAGCCAAGAGATTATGTTGGATGAGCTGTGAAAGTCTGTGTATGATTTTTGAATGCTTACATCATAACGATTGGGCCACTTTTCCTTGTTGTTTATTTTCACTAACACACTCATGGTGTTAATCTAGAAAATGTCTTTTGGCGTTTTTGAGAACTTCCTTCACTGACTAATGCAACTACATTGTCTCCTGCTTATCTAAACAGACAGTACTATTGTAGTGATATGGGCCTCGGTTCTGCGTGTCCTCACAGTCACCCCGTTGTGAGCCTTTGTCTCGATTGATGGATCTGAATCGTGTTTTGTGTTTAGATCGGTGGGTCTGTTGAGGATGACTATATCCATAAGTCTCCTGTTGAGAATTAAGTGCGATGTCTATCAAACCTTTTAAATCATGCCTGATTGCCTAAGCCTATAAGTGATGCATAGTGGGTTTGGAGACCTTCTCCAAACACCTGAAGTCATGCCGCGTAGTCAGCTGCATCAAGCCCAACATGTTGAGCAAAGCCTTTCAGCCTACTGGTAGTCAGGCCTCTGGGTTCTGCTTTGCTGTATTAAGCAATGGCAATCAGCATTCTATTTGTAATAAAATATTTTTAAGAAAACTATTGCCATGTGGATGGGTATGAGAGGACAGGGTTTGAAGTTCTTTGAGGCCTCGGCTGCCACATCTCCCAGAGCCAGGTTTTTGTTGAGCAGCACACTGCAGCTCCCCAGATGGACCATATTAACTTACTCTTTCACAATTTTTCTTTTCGTTCTCCAGCTTTTATAATTTGCATCTTTGTTTTTGAGCCAGGGCTTTTCCAAGTCATAAAGCAGCTGAAAACTAAAAAAAAAAAAACCATCATCTTTGTCTCCATGCTTTGTTGTCTGTTCGTCCTTGTTTTTTAGAGTTAGGTGTCACAGGCGTTCATCTCCTCTAGAGCAGACATGTTATACTCAAGCCTCCCTTTCTCCTCTCTTCCTCTCTCAGAGGCCTCTCTGTGTAGAAAGTGTTTAACTGAGCTAGGGCTTTACCCATGTCAACACACATAAGTTATTACTATCACACGGATGTTTTCCTCACCCCTGTATGTTATCAGTGGAACAAGAGAATGTCTACCATAGCAAACAAATATCACATTGTACTGTAAAACACAGATTGACAAAGTCAGGGGAGATTCCTCCGGGACTGGATTGTGGGAAGACAGAACAACAAAGAAAGAGTCTCCCATGCTCCTTTGAGAAACCCCTGTTAAACCTGGCAGAGTAAATCCCACAAATTAGAAGTGCAGGGGAGATGGAGCTTGTTAAAGTGACCCCACTCGACACCCTGAGCTCTGGAGTAAACTGTGTTTAAAGTACAGTTGACAGTTACTCTGAAGCACTCACCATCCATTTGGAAGCTATGGGGTCGCGACCTTCCATTGCTTCTTTGTTGTGGTTCAGTTGAAGTGCATAGCAGGTTGCTTTTGTTATTGAAACAAAGTCGAATGTATAAAATGACTTCTCTTTGATGCACTGGTTTTTTGCTTTGTGACTGCTGTTACGGCGTACAAAGAGCCGTGACTTCACATAATAAATGTCTTCCCCTCTCTGTTTTCCACAAGAAAATGAGAGAATGAATTGTGGCCTTTATGGCATTTGGTTAAGTATTATTGTTATTACTTTTGATTAAGATGGGGCTATTTGTGCATTGAGGTTTTCATCCACAACCACAAAGAGCAGGGGCCTGCTCTCAACTTTATGGTTCTGGTAAACAATAGAGGGTAGCACAGCAGGGGCCTAACCTGTAAACTCTGATCCAGTCAAGATAGAGAAGTTAATCTCCATGCAGGCATCCTGCAAGAAAGTAGCTCAACTGAATAGTACTGTCGAAATGATTTAGTAATACCACTTCCAGCTTTTTCAATGGGAATTCTGCAGCAGTCACAAGAGTACATGGGAAAACTGTGCAAACAGACGATTTTTCAACATGAAACATGAACATGATAATTTGACCTCACCTACCCACTATGGCTACTGCAATGCTTGTAGCTGGTTGAATTAAGGTTGGAAAATGGTGTCACATGCACCATAGCTTCTCTCTACAGTACACATTGGTGATGGTGACGCCTCAAAAAAAACAGTATAGATAACAATTACATAACTTGAGCAGACAACCAGAAATTGAATCAAAGAACAGGTGCTTTCACGTAATTGTAGAATAAAGTTCAGTACAGTTAACATTTTTCCTGCTACTGTTTGCCTGTGATGACTGTCCCTCCATGCAAAGGTTTCTTTAAACCGCCCTAATTGTCAAGTTGTCGACCTTTCCCACCCAACCATCAAGTACTATTTATTTTTGCTATCACCTGTTATTCAGTCTTTCAGTCTGTCCGCTGACCCAGTCACCAAAAGATATTTATACATAGATATCTCAATTGGATTGATGTGACGTTTCTAGAAGTAGTATATTCTTATTTCTTTTATGTTTGTGGCACATAATTTTTGCCTGTATTTTTTTTTCTGCTTTAAAATTGCATTTATCATGGCTGTTTTTGTTCCCTGTTGTGCTGCTTTTCCATCCTGCTAACTTGTGAAGCTCTTCTCCTGGAGTTTGACCGGATTCAGAGTCGGTGACGATATGTGCTGTTAAATGGACTCTTTGAAAGGAATAACAGTCACCTTTATTACTTTGTCTTTATTACATTCTTTCCTGTCGACTACCACAGGCTTCTCTTTAAAAATCCAGAATTTCATGTTCCCTGATCTCTGAACCTGAATTGCAGCCTACTTTTCTTTCATCTGGAAACAATCAGCTGCATATGTGGTATTCAGATGTAAAAAATTATGTTGTCATATTGGACTAGCCAGCAAACACTGTAAACGGGTGGCATTCAGATGATGTGACATTTGCTTCCGCATATTAGCCTTTCGCTAGCCAGGCTGTTCTGAGTTACACCGACAGAAAAAAGGGTCAGAAGTCATACAGATGCACTCAGATATGATTGGCACTTGGGAGACTCATGGTTCCACCGTATGAGGATTATCCTCCATTTTCCAGAATGTTCTGCTTAGAGACTCTAAGGGGATGACCTCATGATTGGACAATGGGGGGTGTTCACTGCATGTGTGTGCAGTTGCACATTCATGATCATGATCAACTACGTCCAGAGGAAGATTGCATTGGGATCTGGAAACAGCGCTTCAGAGCAGCTATTATATAATGTAATAGAAGTAATGGTTGGAAAAGGGGATTTCAGCTGGGACCAGGCCTGCTGCTACAGTTTATGTTTGTATTCTGAATTTATTGCCCTCTGTCAATGAATAAATTGGCGAAAGGTTAAAGCGTACTGACTACAGAGCATAGGTTTATGTTTCCAGTGTATACCTTTTCTTCTTTTTTAGTGAGTAAGCACAATGGGGGATATAACTAAGCCCAGAAACAAGGGAAGGAATCCACTTACATGATGTGCTCTAAAACCGTAGCTGAGATCAAACCCTGGGAAACTAACTGACCTTATATGTGTTTAAATGTGCATGTTTGTGTATGTGGTAATTGCATATGTTAACTCTGAGTATATGAACAACTGTGTTTTGCGGTTCTACTTTTTTCATTGTCTCTTTCTTCTACGTCCCCAATTGTGTTCCCCATTATCCATTACTCTGCATGTAAGCACATCTAAATATAGAACAAGAATTTGCTTAGGGGGCACTCTCTTAGTAGTGGTGTTTAAAGAGAAGACAGGGTATTTGCTGTAATTGTAAATGCATGTGTACAGCCTGAGCTTGGGAAGAGAGACAGAGCAGTGTAAAGAGTATTTGGCAGCTTCTCCTGGCTCTTTCTCTTTCCCAGCTGCTGTGCAGCTTATTTGTCCTTCCAATGTGGGCCGCTCCTTGGAGTGGACGTATTGCCTTTGCTGAATACCTTTTTGAATACCTTTTCAAATACCTCTTTAACTCAATACAAGTTTCACCAGCTTAACATAACACATATGGAAACAGATCCAGGCCCTTTTCTGCCTTTTCTACCCTCCCCTTTGCTTGGAAAATCTTACATTTCTACAGAAAAGAAGTGCATGCATCCTGTCCTCATTAGACCAGGGAAAGGAGAGGATCTGGCAGGACCAATCCTATCGAAGTCCCACACATGAGCCAAGGCGAACAGAACAGGCAGTCAGGCAGGCATGCCGCGGCGTTTTATATGGCTCTTGTTCTTAGCCTTTGATGACACTGTTTAGAATGGGAAATATCTAATAAGTCAAGTATTCTGTCTAATGTGCTGCCAGTGGGTTTAGTATTTGCCTGGAGGTCTTGAAACACTATCTCCCCCATAGCAATAATATACATTTAAAATTCTCATGGAGTGGGCGGGAGAGCGCGATGCAAAGAGAAGGGGAGGCGGGAGCTAAGAGTCCACGCTTTAATAGCAACCATGTGTACATTGCAGGAACAGACCAGGGTGAGATAGGATGTGACATACCTTGGTTTGGTTGAAAAGTCTTTTTGTATGTTTCCTCTATTTTTCAGTTTGTCATAATCATTTCTGAAGAGACAGCAGCAGCTAAGTGAAATGGATGTTGTGCCTCATTAACATTGGTAATAATAAAAAAGACAACATCAGGAAAAGAACTCAGTAATGGGTGACAGTGATGGAAATGCTATTAGAACTGATGATCGCCTAATGGCCGATAGGCCTAAACACCTTCATGATGCAAATCACAGGCTTGCAGTCATAAAGTCAACAGTGTTTAGTTGATGTGGTTGAATTGAAAGGGGTTTACATATTTACTTGGGCCTTTTTATCTAGTTTCATTTGTGTCCTCCTGACAGCCCTTCTGAGTGAGAGATAATGAGATTCTTTTGTTCTGTTTATCACCAACTACAAACATTCTTTTAAATATAAACACAAGTTAATTCCATTTTTTACCCTTGTGTGTCAACTCTTCATGAACATGTTCAGTATTTTAGTGTGTTATTTTGTAGGTACTTTTTTGTCTCCTTCCTGTCCCGTTGGAGCCAGCAGTGGCTTCTTTATAGTCTTGAAGATGGCATGCTCTGGTAGCAGAGTAAAGATGCCTGTTTTCATTGTCGATTGAAAGCCAGCAACCTACTTAAATTGATTAATATCATCTGTCACTGAAAGCTTTTTATTGTCTCAATGGCTGGAACTCTCCCGACACCCATTACTTGAAGGCAAGCATAAAATCTCGGCTGCTTTATACACAATACCACAGTCACTGCACGAAACAATTCAATTTGTCGGAGTAAGGCGTTTTTCCAAACATATTTTCAATATTGCAAGAAGTGTAAAACGATTTTAAGACCACAGAAAAGTCCCAAAGCCGTTCTTCAATGTCTTTATAGCTATACTTCTTTGGTCATTGTGTCCATGGTTTCAATCAGGCAAGTTGTTTGGTTTGTGTCCTCTTGTAAAGTCAGTATCCAACACGAAACAAGCGATGCAAAACAAGTGTTGTCATCTTTTTTTTGATCATCTAAGAATTTCTACTAACTCTTGTTTTGTTGTAATGCACATGAAATTCTCATGCTCGTCACATTAGCCAGCTGCATCTTGTTTATTGTTGTTTGTGTAGTTTCATAGGTATATGTTAATTGTGTGTATAGACCCCTGAAGGGAAAAGCCAAATGGAAAAGAAGAAGAAGAGAGCCATGTTTTCATGAATTTATGAATAATTACGGATAATAATCTATACCAGGCTATTATATTAAACAGTCATAATACTTTGCTGGTACTAATTTGACAGACCTGGAGAGATTGCTGACAGGAGAAAATAGATCCCAATGGAGCTAGTGTAGGTTAGCAACAGTGCATTATGCACGATGGCGCCGCGGATGGACGCCTCGGCACGGAGCTCTCTCTTGTTCTACTTTATTTTGTGTTTTTTGTCGACCTTCGCGTCTTTTTCTGAGTGCTATCCCATCACCTACTCCTCTGAGGAACTGCTGGCCATCAGACAGTTCTTACCCGGTAATTTTATTCCGCAGTTTGCGTCAGATCCGAGCAGTTTTGCGGAGATCTTGATCGGCGGAGCTGCGGCCCTTTATGGGCTGCGGCCACGCAGACGTCGGGGTAAGAGAGCTGGCGCGCTGGTGAGACTCCGCCAGCAGGGATTCAGGACCCCGCTGCCATCAATACATCTGGCTAACCTCCGCTCACTACTCAATAAACTGGACGAGCTGCACCTCCTCTGCGGGAAAAATATGGACTTTGCACGTTCCGCTGCCCTGTGTTTCACTGAAACTTGGCTCAGTGAATCGATCCCCGACGGCGCTCTGCATCTGCCGGACTTCCAACTTCACAGAGCGGACCGCGTCAAGGAGCGGTCGGGGAAAACCAAGGGCGGTGGAATATGTTTCTACATCAACGAGGGTTGGTGTAAGGATGTCACAGTGCTCAGCAGGTTCTGTGGACCGGACATTGAGACATTCTGCATCAACTGCAAGCCCTTTTATTCTCCGCGGGAGTTCTCCTCTTTCGTGTTCGTCGGTGTTTACATTCCACCGCAAGCTAATGTGGATGCTGCACTCCATACATTAGCGGAAAAAATCACGGACATTGAAAGGAAACACCCGGACTCATTTTTAATCATCCTGGGGGACTTCAACAGAGCGGAACTAAACAACGAGCTCCCTAAATACAGGCAGCATGTGACCTGTCCGACGAGGGACAACAACACGCTGGATCACTGCTACACGGTAACTAGGGACGCTTATCGCTCGGTCCCCCGCGCAGCTTTGGGAAACTCCGATCACTGCCTCGTCCACCTCATCCCAGCCTACAGGCAGAGACTGAGAACATCTCGGCCTGTGGTGAAAACGGTGAAGAAGTGGACCAACGAGGCAAAGCAGGAACTGCAGGAATGCTTTGACTGCACCGACTGGAGTGTTTTTGAAGCTGCTACGGACAACCTGGATGATTACACGGACACTGTGACAGCCTACATTAGCTTCTGTGAGGACCTGTGTGTGCCAACCAAGACCTTCCGCACATACAGCAACAACAAGCCATGGTTCACAGCCAAGCTGAGACAACTGCGCTTGGCTAAGGAGGAGGCCTACAGATCTGGGGATAGGGCTCTGTACCGGCAGACCAGGAACACACTGACTAAGGAGATCAGAGTAGCTAAGAGGAGTTACTCTGATAAGCTGAGAGGAAACCTTTCAGCCACCAACCCTTCGTCGGTGTGGAGAGGTCTGCAGGACAACACCGGCTACAGACGCCCGTCCCCCCCTGCTGAGGCCAACAAGAACCTGGCTGACGACCTCAACAGATTCTATTGTAGGTTTGAAAAGGCCTTCACACCCACCACCCCCATTCCACTATCTACAGCCCATATCACACCGCCATTCACACCTCCACTCCCCTCAACAAACACTGTCTGCACCCCACCCCCTTCAAACCCCCTGCCTGCCCCACCTCCAACCCCCCTCCCCTCCACAATCCCATCCCCTTCACACCCCCAGCCCACACCACCCCCAACCCCCCTCAGTGTGACCGTCCAGGAGGTGAGTCAGCAGTTCCACAGACAAAAGATCAGGAAGGCGCCAGGCCCTGACGGTGTCTCCCCCTCCTGCCTCAAGGTCTGTGCGGACCAGCTGGCTCCAGTCTTCACACAGATCTTCAACAGATCCCTCCAACTGTGTGAGGTACCCTCCTGCTTCAAGCGCTCCACCATCATCCCGGTCCCCAAGAAACCCTCCACCACAGGACTAAATGACTTCCGGCCTGTCGCTCTGACATCTGTGGTCATGAAGTCCCTTGAACGCCTCGTGTTGAGCCACCTGAGGGACATCACAGGACCCCTGCTGGACCCCCTGCAGTTTGCCTATCGGGCAAACAGGTCAGTGGATGATGCAGTCAGCATGGGACTGCATTTCATCCTGGATCATCTCGACCACCCAGGGACATATGCACGGATCCTGTTCGTTGACTTCAGCTCGGCGTTCAACACCATCATCCCTGAGCTGCTATCCTCCAAACTTCACCAGCTCACAGTCCCCTCTGTCATGTGTCAGTGGATCACCAGCTTCCTGACAGACAGGACACAGCAGGTGAGGCTGGGGGCGATCACCTCAGACACTCGGACAGTCAGCACCGGTGCCCCCCAGGGTTGCGTCCTCTCTCCGCTGCTCTTCTCCATCTACACCAACGACTGCACATCCACGCACCCAGCCGTCAAACTCCTGAAGTTTGCAGATGACACAACTGTCATTGGACTCATCCAGGACGGGGATGAGTCCGCATACCGACAGGAGGTGAGACAGCTGGTGGACTGGTGTAGTCGCAACAGCCTGGAGCTGAACACGCTCAAGACTGTGGAGATGACAGTGGACTTTAGGAAGTCACCCTCCCCTCTGCTCCCCCTCACCATTGCAAACAGCCCTGTGGACTCTGTGGAGAGCTTCAAGTTCCTGGGGACTACTGTTTCCAGGGACCTGAAGTGGTCTCTCCACATCAGCTGCATCCTCAAGAAGGCCCAGCAGAGGATGTACTTTCTCAGGCAGCTAAGGAAGCACGGTCTGCCACAGGAGCTGTTGGTCCTGTTCTACACGGCAGTCATTGAATCGGTTCTGTGTTCCTCCATCACAGTCTGGTTCGGTGCTGCCACCCAAAGGGACAGGACACGACTACAAAGGACAATCAGGTCTGCTGAGAAGATCACTGGGACCTCCCTGCCCTCCCTCCAAAAGCTGTACTCCTCAAGAATTAGGAGTCGGGCAGGGAAGATCATCTCAGACCCAACACACCCTGGACACCGTCTATTCAAAAGGCTACCCTCTGGGAGGCGCTACAGAGCCCTCCTCTCAAAAACAACCAGACTCAAAAACAGTTTCTTCCCCGAAGCCATAAGACACTTGAACAATAAATTTTAACTATTTGTCTCCAAACCCCTGCAACATGCACTCAGCACCTGTACATCGTGTCCCCCCCCCCCACCTACTGCTTTTTGCTTCCTACATTTTGTATTTAGTATAGTTATTTATAATATTTAAGTATTTAGAATAGTTAACTTATGAATGAACAGTTTGAGACACCACCTGCCGGAAACAAATTCCTCGTCTGCTTTTTTACAAACGATGGCCAATAAAGCTGATTCTGATTCTGATTCTGATTTATCAACCAGCACCACAATGGATGAACCGTCAAAGGTTTCTTCCTTGACCATGCCAATATGACCTGGCACCAGATATAAACTGCTGAAAAGGAACATAGATACCAACATTGCATGTTATTTTGCATATTTTTTGTTAGTTTATACTACTTTTTCTACTTCTACTACTTTTTTACATGTATCACATGGATATGACAGCCGTACAACCGAGAACCATCCCTCTCACTCATTCTAGAAAGGAGTTACTGGTTCTTAGAAACATGGACAGACACAAAACATACCGGCTGAGCTGAAGAGACGTTACCGTGGCTGCAAGGCTGGGGCTAAGCTAAAGGCTAGGCAGGCAGACATCTGAAGACGATTCAAACCATCGCTTCCCTCCGTGATCATGGGAAACGTCAACTCACTGCTGAACAAGATTGATGAGCTGGCCACTCTGGAGAGCCAGCGGATCTACCTTGAGTGCAGTATACCCATACTAACAGAGACATGGCTAACCGATGCTATACCGGATGCTAATGTTGAACTGCGAGGTTTCACTGCGGTGAGAGTGGACAGAGACACGAAGGCATGTGAGAAAAGCAAAGGTGGGGGACTCATCTACACCAACAACCTCTGGTGTAACCCCGGCCGTGTTTCAGCGAAGGTGGTTGTATGTTGCCCAAATCTGGAGCTGATAGCCGTTAGCATACGGCCATACTATTTACCCCAGGAGTTCGGTCACGTGATCTCCCTCTGTTTTTACATCTCTCCATCGCCCAATGCAGCCGCTGCATGCAATGTTCCCTCTAATTTTTCAAATGTCTGGGCATACAGACAACCTCCCTGAGCACACTGATGACCACTGTGAGCAACATCAGAAGTGCTCGCTTTGGCCACACACCAGTATCACACCTGGGAAAGTTTCATGGCTTATTAAAAGAATCAAATTACAACTGCAATTTCCATTAGTTTACTTTTAATATAACTCATTTGGCCCACTTAAAATGAAAAAGACAAAACGCATTGATTGAAGATTGTTCGTGACATTTGTAGTATGTTATGTGAGAGTCCCGCTTTGGCCTGGGTGAGGTTCAGTTTTGGCCTGGGTGAGGGTCTTGCTCTGGAAGACATGAGACATACACACCTTTCAGACATAACACTTTGTTCACATTAAAACATTCACATTTTCCACACTGACGTGTGCTGTAGCTTGTGATACAGTGTCTGTTATTAGCATTTCTACTACCCATTAATGATCTATTCATAATAGAAATTAATGATTAATATCCATAAATAAAACATCTTAATAAATGTCACTAGAATATGCACAAATCTGCCTTAAATTTTACCTTATTTTTCACGTCTGTCCTTCTCACTTCTCCAATGGTTGTACACTTTGTCCAGGTTGATGGCTCCATCTGCTTCTTGCTTTGACTTTATGCGCATCAGCTGGTCCAAATGTGTCACTTCAAGACAACTTCTGAATGCTGTTTTGATATGATTCATCAAACTAAATCCTCTTTCACAATCTGCACTGGAAGCTTGAAATGTAGCACAAATATCCACAAGCTGTGAGATCTCCTTTAGCTCCTCACATTTAAGTGCTGCAGACACCATATCTGAGAATGTGCTGATTGTCCCCTGTTTGAGTTTTTGCTTCATTATGTACTTGAAGTCAGCATATTGACTGTTAATGGCCTCCATAGACTGTGGGTGGTGGAGAATGGCCTCATACCTCTTTGCCAGTGTAGCAATGTCTGCTGATCCATAGTCAAAACTGATGTCTGAGCCCAATGCTTCAATGTCAAATGCAGACCACTCTTTTAATTCATCCTCTGGAAAACGAACATCCATGTAGTCACAGAGCTTACTTTTAGTACTGCTGCCATCAGCTGATGAGGTCCCCATTGCCTCTTTGACACGGTCACTCCACTGCACATCCTTCTCCTTCAAGTATTGGGAACGTAACTTCTCAATCTTTGCTCTTGCAAAGCAGTGTCCTTCCATCACAGTCAGGTTGCGTCTTTGTAAAGTGAGGCAGAGTTGTGCTAGCTCACCTAAAATATCTCCCAGAGCAGTGACAGTAACCTTGAACTATGGATCACTCAGATTTTTGTAGCAGTACTTTGCCATTGGATCTCTGTTATCAGTGAATTCTCTTTTGCAGTATTCTTCAAGCACAGTGTGTAGTTATTCAGAACAGCATTCACAGCTTGGTGTCGCGACAGCCATCGCACTTCATTCAGAGGCCTGAATGACAGTGTCTCTTCATCAAGAATCTTTGCTAGGGCCTCCAATTTGCCCTTCCTCACAGTGGACTGAGAGAAAGTGGAATATACCTTTCTAAGAAGAGTTTCCACATCTCGCATCAAAGGCACATCTTTCCACGAATCATCAATGCCCAAGTCCTCTCTATGGGCCACACAATGTTGTTCAGTTAGGTGTGGTATTTGGCACTTCAACAAAGCTGCAACTTCGTTGTGTTTTCCTAGCATTACTGAGGCACCATCAGAGGTCAGCATTACCATTCTCTGCATGTCCAGTCCATGTTTGGAGTAAAACTGAGTTATTGCCTGCACAAGATCCTGAGCAGTGCATACTGTCAGCTGGATGATGCCACCAAACACAGTTTTATAGCTGACATCATTTTCCTCCCTGAATTTGATATATATGACTAGCATTTTGTGTACTGTTATGTCTGTGCTCTCATCGACTATCAGGGTATGCCAGTGTGCATTTTTGACCTTACACATAGTCTCATTCCGCACTATCACATTGATGGAATTCACAAATTCAAAGGCATAGTTTTTGCTTTGCCAGCTTTCTGGTATACTCACATACTTTGCCATGTGATCGTGGATTTGTTGAACTGACATTATTGATGCATTCATTTTGATGGCAAGTAAAATATTGTCAATGAGAACTTTAACTTGCTCAGGGTCAGATTTTTTTTTGTGTGACAGCTCGTTCTTTTTCTTCCGCTCGTTTGTGCTCTCCCGCAACAATGTACCAATCCCTTTTCCCATTTTGAGTCTTCGTATAATTCCAACAGCATTCAAATGACTTTTCTGCTGAATGTGTCGCTTGAGGTAGTCCAGCTTCCATTTTGTCCATATTTTTCCATCGGTCAAGTCAGACCACAACCTGGTGTATGTCCATACCCAGTACACCACCCTAGTCAAAAGGCAGGCAGTCTCTACACGCACCATCAGGAGATGGACTCCTGAAGCAGATGAGGCTCTCAGAGACTGCTACAACACCACGGACTGGGACACACTGCTGGGTGGACATGGCAAGGACATCGATGGGATGACCCACTGTCTCACAGACTATATCAACTTCTGTGTAGATGTGGTCGCCCCCACCAGGATAGTTCGGTGCTATCCAAATAATAAGCCGTGGATAACACAGGACGTCAAGGATGTCCTCAACAGGAAAAAGAAGGCTTTCAGGACGAAAGATGAGGAAGAGATGGAAGAAGCACAGAGGGAGGTATGACGCTGCATAGAGGAGGCCAAGGACTCTTACAGGAGGAAGGTGGAGTACCAGCTGAGCACCAACAGCATGAGGGACGTCTGGAAAAGTGTGAGAAACATCACTGAACACAAAGCCAGGACCAGAACAGAGGGGCAAGGGGTGCAGAGAGCCAACGACCTGAACGACTACTTCAATAGGTTCAACCAGGCCCCCCCGCAGCACCCCTTATCACCCTCCACCCTCGACCTCAGCAGCAGCTCACCAACCTCATCCCTATCCTATGGTCTCCGTCCCCCCTCCACAGCAGCAAAGTGGAACGGATCTTCAACCTGAGCCTGCGTCTCAGGAAGGTGCCCACCCTCTGGAAGACGTCGTGCATCGTTCCAGTTCCCAAAATGAACCGGCCCAGCAAGCTGAACAACTTCCAACAGGTGGTACTCACATCGAGTCTGATGAAGACTTTGGAACAGCTCTTCCTCAAACTCCTCAGTCCTCAGGTACATCATGCTGAGGACTCTTTACAGTTTGCATACCGGAAAAAAGGTGGTAGTGGAGGACGCCATCCTCCACATGCTACACCGAGCCCATTCACATTTGTACAAGGAAAGCAGTACTGTGAGGATCCTTTTTCTAGATTTTTCAAATGCCTTTAACACCATCCAGCCCTGTATACTACAGGAAAAACTCCTACAAATAAGAGTGAACCCCGACCTGGTTGCTTGGATCCACAACTACCTCACCGACAGACCACAGTTCATCAGGCTAAAGGACGCCACGTCTGATACTGTGGTCAGCTGCATCGGTGCTCCACAGGGGACTGTCTTGTCCCCAATCCTCTTCTCCCTGTAGAGCTCAGAACTGTCTCGCATCCAGAAGTTTGCCGATGACACAGCAATTGTGGGATGTATCAGTGACAATGCGGAGGAGGAGTATATATGCTTGGTGAAGGACTTTGTTGACTGGTGTCACAGCAACAGCCTACAGCTCAACACCTCGAAAACTAAAAAGCTGGTCATAGACTTCAGGAGGGACAGACCCCAACCTAAACCAGCTCTGATAGGAACGGAGGAGGTGGAGGTTATGCAGACCTATAAATATTTTGGGCTGTGGCTGGACAACAAACTGGACTGGACCAGCAACACGAGGCAGCTGTACAAGAAAGCACAGAACAGGATGTACTTTCTTAGGAGGCTGAGGGCATTCAACATCTGCAGGAAGCTCCTGTGGATGTTCTATCAATCTGTGGTTGCCAGTGTCCTGTCGTACGCTGTGGTGTGTTGGGGAGGGAACGTGACTAAGCGCCATATAAATAAAATTTGATTGATTGATTGATTGATAAGACGGATCTCTCTAGGCTGGAAAAGCTGATTAGGCGGGCCAGCTCTGTGGTCGGAATGAAACTGGACCCTTTGGCAATGGTGGCAGAGAAGAGAACCTTGGACAAACTGCTGGACATCATGGACAATGTCAGCCACCCTCTGCACACAGTTACCATCAACCAGAGAAGCCTGAGCAGCCAGAGGCTGCGCCTCCAAACATGCAGGACCAAGAGTTTTAAGAACTCCTTCACCCCCTGAGCCATTAAACTGCTCAACTTCTCTCTGGGGGAGATGAAGAAAAAGAGTGTTTTTTTTTTTTCTATGCCTATTTATGATTTTCTATTTGTATATTCTTGATGGGTCATTTATTACTCTTTCTATTTGGTGTTGATACTACTTTCTATGTGCTGCTGCTTTGTGTGTGCTTTTTCTGTGTTTTGTGTACTCACTGTGCTGTATGTAGTGCGGCAGGGAAATCAATTTCCCTGATGGAACCTCCTTCAGGGATCAATAAGTTATACTCTCTCTATACTCAACATATGATTCTCTTAAACCTTTGCAATGCCTTTAGGTCAGTCCCTCACAAGATCTTGTGGACGGCCTTCAACTACTGTGGTGTACCTAATCACATCATAGAAGAGCTACTTTCAGGATCCATTTACACTCCAGTTCTGTGCGATCTGTGAATGATACCACTGCTTGACAGTAACTGGAGATTGGCATCATGGCAGGCTGCACAATTCCCCTCTGGCGTTTGCCATGGGTGACAGTTGATCATTCAGGCCTCTTGGTGGCTAGTGGGAGGTGGGAGGACCAACAGTCTTCTTCCATTTCAGGCCTACATGGATGATATGACCATCATCATAACAAAAAAAAAACTAAAAAAATGCCATGAACACTTGTTTCAGAAACTCCAGGTAAACACCCAGCTCGCAAGAGTGGAGTTCAATCCAGGCAAGTCACGTAGAATCTCCATGTTCAAAGCCAGCAAAAAGGGAAGTGGCTCTACATCACCGATGAACCAATTCTAATAGTCCTAGAGATGGTGTAATGCAGAACTCGATGACACCTTGCAACCTGAACAACTCCGCCAGGACACAGCTTACATCCTTAAGCAAATCAATAACACTGCATTACAGGGGAAACTGAAGCTGTGGTGCTATCAGCTTGAGCTGCTACCCAGACCCCTGTGGCCATTGACCATATACAGTATGAGGTCTTGGTTATCTATGCCAATCAGCTGGAAAGGCTAGAGATTGGCTTGGACATCCCAACATTGGACTTTACAGCGACGGAACCCTGTCCCTGCCAATTTTTAGTCTGATTGAAGATTTTGAGTGTACCAGGTGAGGCTGGACATGTCCCTTGATGACTCCCAGGACCCGGTACGAGAGGTGCCGCCTCTACCCTAGCAACAGGGGAAAAGTAGGCCAAATGTGGTCTAGTCCATGTGGGCCTTGTCAACATGGCAGAGGAGGCCTTGGAGCTTTCACACTTCTCTTGCAAACGGCACCTACCATGGTACATGGTGCGACAGGAGGAAGCAGCCAGATGCTCCAAAGCCATAGCACAAGACAAACAGGGTCACTGGATTTGGTGCGGGGCCATCGAAGAAGCATAAAACTGTATGAAGTTACACTTCTACAACCTAGCATTTGAGACAGAGGACAGAAGCTGGAAGATAAAGTTGCACCAAGTGCAGGTGGGAAGTAGGGAATTTTTAGCTGGCACAATAGCGAAGCTCCGTAGGTAGGTCAGAGGGGACAGGCTCAAAGACAAGCCATCAAAGAGCTGCTAGAACTACCAAGAGGACGAGTTATTGACTGTGGCTGAAGAGGAGCGACATCACCTCGGCTGCTAAGGCATGCCTCAGCAGAGAGTGTATTGTGATGAATGATGAGTGTATTGTGATGAATGGCCTCTGTGGTACACAACGATGTGTCTGCTGGTAAGGGTTTGTGTTTTACCCATCTGACAAGAACTCATGAAATGGAAGTGGTGTAAACACTAGGGACCATAACAACTAGTTTGTTAATACATGTTACCCTCTGCCCTCCTCTTCCTGGAATTAGAGAGATTACGTCTGGTTAGGGGTCACAGTAGCATTCAAATTTGCTTTCAGTCACTTGTTTGTGGTAAGGGTTCTCTCTAATGGGTGCTGTGTTGTGTCGTCATGGCAATATCAGAGCTAACTAGAATAGGAAAATAACACATTTTGTATTTTTCATTACATATCAATCAATCAATCACTTTTATTTATATAGCGCTTAATCACATCTGAAGACTTTTCAAAGCACTTTACAGATCGAAAGCTAACAATGCCCTCCAGAGCAAGCATAAGCGACGGTGGCGGGGAAGAACTCCCTCATTTAGGAAGAAACTCCGGGCAGGACCCAGGCTCTGTAGGGCGGTCATCCGTCTTGACCTGTTGGTTGGGAAAGAGAAATACATTGGGGAAAGAGATAGGTCAAGTAACAGAGAAAGAGGGACAGAGAGAGAGAGTGAGAGAGTGTCAGATAGACCAGTTTGAGTTTAATGTCCATAGTGCGCTGTCGCTGAATTGGGGGCAGGTTTTCCAGGCCTTTCGATATGCTGTCTTCCATCCGCGTTCTCCACCTGTGGAACAGAGGCACAAAGACAGCGGCAGTGTTGTGCAGACAAAGAGTGTAATTTGACAATATCAATAAATTCTACGAGCATAGAAAGATAAAGAAAGAAGTGACAGAAGCTCCAGAGTATCTCCCTTTAACGGGAGAGACGGAGAAAAATACCCTCAGCAGCTAAGGCCTATAGCAGCATATCTAGTGGGGTGTGTGTTATTTTAATTGTAGGCTCTATCAAAGAGTAGGGTTTTTAGTTTATTCTTAAATAAGATAAGGGAGTCTGCCCCCCAGACCGAAGCTGGGAGATCGTTCCAGAGTAAAGGGGCCAGATAGCTGAAGCTTCTGCCTCCTGTTCTACTCTTAAAAACCCGACGGGTCACCAGAAATGCTACATCCTGGGATCGAAGGGCCCTAGGGGGGTGATACACTTCAATAAGATCTTCAATGTAAGACGGATCCTTACAGTGGAGAGCTTCATATGTGATCATGAGGACTTTGAATTGTATTCTATAATTAATAGGGAGCCAATGAAGTGACGCTAGGACAGGAGAGATATGCTCTCTCCTCCCAGTTCGAGTCAGTAAGCGGGAAGCTGCATTCTGAACTAACTGTAGAGTCCTAATAGAGGAGCTAGAATAGCCCGATAATAAGGAATTGCAGTAATCCAATCTAGAAGTAACAAAGGCATGAATGATTTTCTCTGGGTCTTTAAAGGATAAGAAATTTCTAACTTTCGCAATATTTTGCAAGTGAAAGAAGGCTGTCCGGGATACAAACTTGATATGAGAATCAAAGGACAGATCTTGTTTAACATTAAGAAATTGTGAAACATCCAGGATTTAATATCCCTGAGGCAGGTTTCGAATTTAATTAGCTGATCAGATTCATTTGTTTTAATTGATAGGTATAATTGAGTATCATCAGCATAACAATGAAAATTAATATTATGTTTCCTTATAAAGTTTCTCAATGGTAACATATAGAGATTAAACAGAATTGGCCCCAGAACAGATCCTTGAGGTACTCCCCAGGTGACAGTCCCTTGATCTGAAGATTTATTATTTACATAGACAAACTGTAATCGGTCGGATAGATATGACCTAAACCATTCTAGTGCTGAGTTTTTAATCCCAATTTCCTCTTCTAATCTCCTTAAAAGAATATTATGGTCAAAAGTATCGAATGCTGCACTAACAAGATTAGAACAGACAGAAGAACTTTATCTGACGCTGTTAAAAGGTCATTTGTGACTTTTAGCTACACTTTAAACAAATCCCTGACTTGCTAATGGAGGTCGAGGTGTAACTGAACATAAGACTGTTGGAGCAAGAGTAGATAGGGGAAGAGACGGGGGAGAGGCTGGCGGGAGAAGCCATAGTAGGTACAGTGTTGTTAGAAAAAAAAATGTGTTTAAAATAAGTTAAAGAAATGGAAAAATACCACTTTATCTTGTGGGTAGCTAACACCAGCTAGGACCAGACAGCAGCAAACGCAGGTGCTCATCTAACCAGCAGGGTGTGGAAACGCTGCCAGTGCAAAACCAGTTGCTTCAACCGCCCCAGCTCAGAATCAGAGGTCGCTTCAGATCGACCATGGCAAATAACTGGGAGTCAAATGAGGGGTGCAGATTTTAGCTCAGGGTAATGAAGTGGGAAAGACAACCAGGCTTGAATCCTCCACTGGGAATGTATCAAGCACATTTACATAAAAATTTTACTTAAAATATAAAATACAGTAATACAAAAATAGTAACCTGATCACTTGTTGGGTTTCATTTTTAGTTCGTCTGTACTGATAATGCTGTTACTGCTTGTCACTGCATAATGCTGTTACTGTTTGTTACTGCATTTATTATTATAAATCTTGTACTGTACTGTACTGTATATTGTCTTGTCCAGAAAAATAAAGACAAGACATGTAAAGATGGTCTATGGTTGCTGGGAATTTGAGTTAAGAGTGCTCCCAGCGGTTCCCAGATATGCTCTAAAAAAGAAGGGAATATCATGTTGGTCCCCAGGAGATTAATGAAGACTTTGATTATGTGACATATTTCCGACAGAAAACCCTGTTTTTACTTGGAACCAGTTCCCTGGCAGTGTGTGACTGTCACTCCACTGCAATCCTCCTTTAAATCAAACAATGTGAATCTGTTGGTATTCTTATGAAGAAACAAAATTCCAAAATTGGGCTTTATAACGAAGCTTTTTACTATGAAGCCACTTTCTCTCCTGTCTTGCAGTCATCTCCAGTTAACTTCAGGACCCAAATAATTCATCATCTGTCTTACCTTTCAGTGATTTGTTTGTTGGTTTTTTTGAAGGTGCGTCGATGTGAACAGAAGTGTGGGGGTCGTGACCTTGCAGCAAATGTTGACTCATCATCTCGCCACAGCTTTACTGGGCAGGACAGCGGCTTTGGAAGCGACAGCGCTCGCATTCGCATTGTTCAAATTGAGCAACAGAGTGGGACCAGCCACCACTGCATCGCTAGGCCCTCCCACAAGTCCACCATCACCAAGAACCTCAGCTTCATCCCTTTTGACATTTTTCTCACTGCAAGTAAGCTGTCTGTCATGACCTATGCTTGCTCCAGTCCTCCAAAGACTCTTCCCTCATCGACAGACACCCCTAGCAACCCCGAGAAGAAGGAGCCCACGGAAACGGTAAACAAAAAGTCAGCGACTTGGAAATCACTCCGTGACACAGATATTTCAGGTGTCCATGTGTGTATAATTTTTCAAAGTATACACAATAGCAATAGGATTATATTGGTGTGTAAGTACAAAGAAATAAGATTACAAAGTTTTCAAAACATTTTATAATTTGGAATTACTTTGTGTGATTGATGAAAGCCATTTTCTACGGTTCATGTTCACTCAATGGGTAATGTGATCCAGGCAGATACGAACTTAAACCATTTCTGGGCACCAGCTCAACACTGTCCCACACAAAACAGAAGAACAAACACATAGTTTCCACAGGCATTTAGACTGGTGACGTTTTCATTTCTGGTAATAAGAATGTCTGTTTGCTCACATCAACTACATGTGGCCGCTTTACTGCAAGCAGCCAATTCCTGACTTTATGCGCATGGATCAGGTCAGTCACATCTGTTAAACTGCCTGATTACTTAGAACGGACAGACATTTTTTCTGTCATTTTATTGAAATGATTGCTTGAGTATTTAAATTAATCAGTTTTCACATAATACCCAATATTCTCTTTATGTCTATTTTAGATGGGCAAAAGTGCCCTAAATCAGCCTGACAACCTGGCCGAGTCTCCCCCAGAGTCAGTGTCCCCAGATCCACCTCCAGTTGCTCAGAGTTCCCTTGCTGGACTGACCGCTGAGGACATCCTGAATAGCAACACCTCCCAGCCGGCCTCCCCACTATTGAGAGGCAGCTCGCTTTCCCTGGAGGGTCTGCCAACTCCCAGCCGCTCCTCAGCCCGCCAGGCTCTGGGTGTGACTATAGTGAGGCAGCCAGGGAGACGAGGGGAAGGGGACCAGGTGTTGGAACCGCTACTGTACCTCCAGGTGATGCAGCCCTCTGCCCTGCTCAGCTGTCACCACCGAAAGCAGAGGATGGAGCTTTCTGTGTTCGATGTGACTTTACAAGGAGTCGCTTCTGGCTACAAGTGTCTTGGTAAGAGAGAGTGTGGATGAGATAGTGTGAGGCAGAGGTGAGTGGGAACTGTTGACGGAAATAATGGGATTTGATCCTTCTTAGGAAGGTACAGACTGTGTAAACCACGGGAAGTGTAGCTTTACTGCTGACCAATTATCCTGTCAAAAGAAGAAATAAAATCTGTTAATGTTAGATATGATGGCGGGGTTTTTTGTCTTCTTCTTTTCCTGTCCCCGTTTTATCCTCCTTTTTCATTCATGTCTTTCTTTCTTTTTTAATGTCTTCATCTTTGATCCAGACCCAGGAAAGACTCTGCCAGAGACGTTGGACTATAATGTGTTCTGGTTGCAGACAGTAGCAGGAGAGGTGGACAGTAAAACTGGCATCCCACCCCCTCTGCTCTCCCTCCAGATCAAAGATTTCTTCAATGGACCAGGTGGAAATCATGCTCAGACACACACACGCACACACACACACACACACACACACACACACACACACACACACACACACACACACACACACACACACACACACACACACACACACACACACACACACACACACACCTCGACACATGGCAGTTGTGTACACTTATGCTCACATGTTCATATATGATATCTGTTCCAGCTTTAATTCCAGTTCAGTGGGAATATCCAGCACTACACGCATTGATCAAACACATACCAGAGGCAAACACAAGGTCTGCTTTTCTGCTGTGATCCAGATAATGAACAGTATAAATGACACTGCTGATGTAGGCCAGTAATATTGCTTACATTACACTCTTAAAACAGCAAGCTCCTGTAGATTTTAATGTGTGTGTGTGTGTGTGTGTGTGTGTGTGTGTGTGTGTGTGTGTGTGTGTGTGTGTGTGTGTGTGTGTGTGTGTGTGTGTGTGTGTGTGTGTGTGTGTGTGTGTGTGTGTGTGTGTGTGTGTGCAATGTCAGGCTCCTGTGGATTTGACTTTCACAGAATTTGGTTGTCTATTTTTGGACTGATGGAATGTTATCCATATGAGCTTTAAGCTAAGGTTGTTGACCTAAAGGTGTGGCTGACATACTACCCAGATAAAACAGCAAATGAATAAATGTGTGAGTGGGCTTTTGACTGTTACCCCTTTGAGGATCTCGTGGAGAGTGTATGTAGGCGCGGGACATCCTTTGGAGTACAGCTTCTTCAACCCAGCAGGCCAGATGCTGCAGATACACACACACACACACACACACACACACACACACACACACACACACACACACACACACACACACACTGACAACCAACTATGAACCTTCTTTGACTTATAGTCTGTCTGGTGTTACAGATGAAGGTTTGGGGAAGTGTACATCCCCCTCTCTCCCACACACATCGCCTCCTGCTTTCAACAGAAGTCCTCTGAGTCTCCGTCCACCTGGAATCACATAACAGTGCAGCTCTCTGTTCACCACAGCAGTCACACAATGCAGTTACACACCATCAGTGTTCATCTACAGCTCCAACCCTCCTCCAAATCCTTAGATGATGCAAGTTGGTAAATTACAGCAAGCTTATCTCTTGATGATGCGTAAAAGATGAGCAATGTTCAGTCTGTTTTTTAATAAATGGATGTCGTGAATGACTCCTTTCTGGGTGGATGGTGATATATTGTATTCTATATAGGAGAAAAGAGAGTAAGAAGCGATCATCCTCCAACATGAAGAGGGTATGCAGAGCTTGTTTGGAGGAGAGCAGTAGAGAATGGCAGTCACTCCAGTATTGCTTCTATTTCCAGTGATCAGATAAACAGTTGAATAGATTTAGGTTCACTTCCTTTATTTATCCAAGAGAGCTTGAATTATGTTCTGTGTTAATTTTACTACTGTACTGTGATTTTATACCAGGATGTCTCGTGGTATTACTGCAGATGGTTACTGTCTGTTATGTTTCTAAAGATAATTACATTTCATTATGGTTACATCTGATTCTAGTGTTTAGCTAAAGAGCAGATGTCAACATTGTGCAATTACAGTCAGGTGTTTCCCTTGAACTGGTGAGGAGCACAAGCCCTCTCTCGGTAGGATAGATAGAATCACATTGGTTCTCCTTACACACACACATACAGAATGACTCAGACAGGATCCAGGCTCAGTGTGAGGTTGCCCCAGGTCAGGCACTGCTGGAAATATCAAGAATTGGCCACACATGCTACTGGTTCTCGTTCACCCACACAGTCAAAGAGACACACATACATTTTCAATTGTGTGTTGTTTGGTAAGATTATCTGTACCCTGTGGTACAGATAATTTTCCTCCTCAGGGATGAGGTACCAAGTAAGCAGGAGAACTGCTACATTGACTTGTTGAATTCCTTTTGTTTTTTATATCAAGACACCTGAACAGAAAAAGTTAGATTGTGCTTGCTAAGGTAATCTAGTTGACACAAATGAATGTTTTACTATACCTTTCATTCATAGTTCTACATTCTATGATTATGTTACGTGTTTTACAGTCTATAATTTTTTTTCCATTTTGCTAGACAGTCTGTCGAAGCTCCTGAATGACCCCTATAGACCCTGGATTTTAAAAACAGTGGATTAAAACAGAACATTTAGACAAATATCCTTTTTATGTGTACAGTCTAAACTGAAGAATCACAAATTATTAGGATCAGTGAGTTCTTTGCCAGGTTTTGCATACGTATAATGTTGAGTAGAGTGTTTTGAAGTTTGAAGTAACATAGTCTGAAAATGAAATAAAAGTAGGTCAGAGAAAATAAGGAATTGTTCAATGATTAGGTTAAAAATGTGCAATCATATTTTTTATATACACCCTTGTGTTCACAGATGGTTTATTTGCATGTGCGAGCCTGTTGTTATGTGCGTGTACTGCTTTGTGTATGTATCATGTCTGACAGCTCTACTTTGATTAGACAATATTTCACATTTGATTTATTTCAAGGAGGCGCAAACAGAGAGCAGACCGCCGTGAGGCCATGTCTTGCTTTGTTTACAGCAATATGCTCGCAATTTCAACAGCATTTATTCCACACAACCAATCAAAGCTTCCCTCCCAAGGATGCGGAGCGGGAAACACTTGTAACATGTGTACTGTAAACTGGATGGTGTTTCTGACCCTTAATCAGCAGCCACACGTCACATAAGCACATATATAGTCTCCCCTAATGCAGAAACGTAGGGGCATTATTCTTAACAAGGAAGCCGCATTATTCTGAACAAGGAAGCCGCATTATTCTGAACAAGGAAGGTTCAAGAATTCACCAATAACCGCGTGCACTAAAACTATCGAGGTGGGTTTGTTTTTTTGCGCACTTTTCATCAGTCTCTTTCCAATCCTACTCATTTGTAGTCTTTGAGCGGGTCAGTGAGTGAGTCCAGAGATGTAAGCGCTACCAGTTGGAGACAAGAGAAGCAACAGGTGATAGATTAGCTGGAACAAATTGGAAACATTACTCTCTCATTTTCCTGGTTCCCTTCAAACTATGGGTTTTCAGAAATGTTGTCAGTTACTGTATACAAGCCATTGCCCTTCCGAACCATCTAGAACCACTCTTAATTTGAGTCAGATGATGTTTCAGGCATGTGTCACTGGCCTTATGTGGTATAAGGAGGTTTTTGAGATGCTGGCATTCATCAGAAAATCAGAATATTCTTGGCCCTTCAAACAAGGACATGTAAAGCCATTAGATATGGAGCCTGTCTAATTGGAAACATTGTCACCTGTGTTAGACGCCAGAGTCAAGCATAAAAGTTTGCTCGAAAAATCAAAGGTGGGGTTGGAATGAAAACAGTGTTCGGGTTGGATGCACTGGTACATACACCCAACACAGTTCAATGTGGGAATGGCGTCATGCATGACCTCAGCAGAAAGACACTGTAACCTGGGGTAATAAGCATATTTGATCTCCCCCATCTCTTTGCCGCAATATATATTTGTGTGCATGTGCCTCTGTCAGACCTTGATCTTCCACTCTTCTAGTGCTAATAGAGGCTGACACCTGAGAAGGGATAGTCTATGATTCCCCCAGCCTGTTCACATTAAGTCCTGTACTTTAAAGGTATGTGAACACTAACACCACCTCTCAACCTCAAGGCTTTGTGCTCACCCCTTGCACAGACCTTCCACTGACACTGTCTGCAGCTTGAAATAGCCATTTGTCCTGCAGCTGAAGTCAAGGTGTTCCCAATAAAAACGTGCAGATCAGTGAAAACGCCACTGCTCGACAAGCTCTTTTTAAATCGACCCATACTCACTGCAATTCTGTCAATAATTGATATTTTACCCATTTTAACAAATCTTATTTACATTTTTAAACTGTGTTAAATGAGGCTACAATTAGAATGCAAGAGGTTCTCGGCTCCTCTCTTCGTAGTGTTGTAGAGGTGCAGCACTGTAGATGGTCTACAGACGACTTTAAATGCTGCATCCAGTGTTAAACCTAAAATACTTTATCAGTCTTTGTAACTTAGTTTGCCAAACTTGTATGGGAAGAGTTTGGGTTTTTTTTTCTTTCAGTTCAGATTTTACCTTCCTCGAGTTATGCCTTCTTTACATGGATAGTGTAAAGAAGGTATAAAATGAGGAGGCATGTGCTGCAACAGTGATGTTGCACCATATGCGGCATCACTGTAAATACATACTGTAAACACACTGTAAACACTTGTATATACTCCAGAGAATCATCCAAATGTAGGGATGTGAAACAGAAGTATACAAGTTGAAGCCATATAATATTGTAATGAGATTTTATTAGAATTCATCTTTTGACTTTTTACCATTCTGAAAATATGTGCTCCACTGGTTACCAGAGAAAGCCACTGGGGAAACTGCACAGATGTTGCATTCCCCTTTCTTTCCAGGGTCTTTCACAGAGCATTCCTTCCAAGCTTTTTCAATTTAAGATCCAGATACCAGACACACACTCTCCTGCTGTGTTCTGACAGATTTTCCTTTAACTGATTCTTCTTTCAATTCTTCAAGGAGTAACTAAAAATAGCTTAGGCCAATGAGCATAAATTTGTAGGAAATTATAATATCTTGATGTACTGTACATGTCGGATAGTTATCATGAAGTTATAGGGAGTTTTATTGATTCATCACTGAACATGATGAAGACCATGGGGTTGTCAAGTCATCCTGTAAGTTGTATTTGGTTGTTCAGTTCAGAGAATGTAATAAATTCTGTGTGTGTGTGTGTGTGTGTGTGTGTGTGTGTGTGTGTGTGTGTGTGTGTGTGTGTGTTTGTGTGTGTGTGTGTGTGTGTGTGTGTGTGTGTGCGTGTGTGCGTGTGTGAGCGTGCATTTTTTGATTCTTCGTTCATTTGGGGCGGCAGTGGCTCAGTTGTAGAGCGGGCAGTACAGCAGGTCGTTCTATGACTCAAAGATCGGCAGTTCACTTCCCGCTCCCGCCCAAAAAAATAAAAAAAATACCCTGAGGTGAGCTGACAGTGGGAGGTGTCAGCTCACCTCTGGAGCACTGTCGAGGCACCCTTGAGCAAGGTGCCGTCCCCTTTACAAATTGCTCATTTGAGGCGGACCAAGAAGGAGCTGCCTGCCACTCTACCTCTCTTGCATACCTACAGGCCCCCTTGTGTGCGGTTGAGTGTATTACAGGGGCCTGTACACACTGTATGCATGTGTGTGATTGACTGACTAACAAAAACTAGAGTGTGCATTCTTAATTTCCCTTCGGGGATTATAACAGTGTATTAAATTAAAAAAATAAAATTAAAATTTCCATTTAGTTTTTTGAAATGGCAATGAATTTAGAACATGGGTCACTCTTAGCCACCAGTGGTAAAAACTGAACTATAAATGAGACATCTTAACCATAGCTCAGGATATTAGTCAGCCAGGTAAAATGAAAGTTAAGTCTATGTTATCTATTTAACAACTATCGTGTTGTTCTGCAACCATGGCACGATTGACTCAGGCCAGGTAAGTTTCTGATTAATACATCCTTGCTCTCGTTCCAGAGCTGGCTGGGGCTTGGAGGTAGGATGCGTTTTTCTCGGGCGGGGGGACCTCAGGACGTAGGACAATGGATAATGAGGACCAGGTCTCCTTGTGTTGAGAGCCAGGCGAGGCCCTGGAGCTGGGCCTGACTGGGTGATCAGAGACAGCTTTATGTGATTACAGAAGGGGGAGGGGGTGATTAGATTGAGGGGTGGAGGCAGGGTAAATGATAGAAAGGATTGAGAGAGGCTAAAGGATAGGCTACATGAAAATAGA
This sequence comes from Antennarius striatus, assembly GCF_040054535.1. Taxonomy (NCBI): domain Eukaryota; kingdom Metazoa; phylum Chordata; class Actinopteri; order Lophiiformes; family Antennariidae; genus Antennarius; species Antennarius striatus. The sequence goes on along the minus strand of NC_090784.1, from coordinate 3,591,967 downwards.
GGGAGTAAATAAAGGGATGAAAGAGAAAGCAAGGGGAGCCATGAAAATTGGATGAATAGCTGCATATGGGCTATTTATTCCACCACTGGAACATTTCCTGGTGATAAGTCAAGTGGAAATGATAAGCTACATTACACAGCAATTCCTCCTATCTTTCCTCCAATTCCTCTCCAGCCGTCCTTCCATTTGACCGTATGCCACACTTCCACTGGATTTAATGAGAAAGAACCCTAAGGGCAGGAGTGTGTGTGTGTGTGTGGGTGCGTGCGTGCGAGCGCACTCACGTGTGCTTAAACATCACACTCGCCCGTTGCCTCTCTTGGCTGTGCTGTCATTCATGTTATCCAGTGGTCCTACCTGGAAAGTAGACAGACAAACGGTGGTGCCTTGATGAGACCATGAAAAACAGCTGCGCTTGTTTTCGGCTGCTTCCCTCTCCCATCATCATGACCAAGTGGAAAAATGGGATAATGGAAGTGGTGTAAAACAGCATTGAGTTAATTCATATGTCTTTGTAAATTCCAGTCAAGTGTTTGAAGGCTGCAGTGCACCAGAGAGAGAAGTGGAACAGTAGAGAACAACCTCAGATTTATGTGGCTGGCATGAAGAGAAGATTCTCTTCTGCCTTATTGAAGTGTCACGTCAGGATGTTACAGTGAGACAGCCAGTAATTTTGTGTGTGTACATATAAGACAAGGAAAATCAATTGAGACTGGACCCAGATGTTTTTTAACAGGTCCTTGCATGCAAAGCTGCATGATGATGACATGACATAGTGCTGCGCAGCATTCCAACAGCTAGATAGAGATATATTTTCGTCAGTGGGACTCTGGCGAAATCGGCCTGTTCTTTAGACCACCAAATGGATTGTGTCCAGGTTGTATTGGCTAAAAAATGACAGGAATAGGTTTTGCCAAAAAAAAAAATCATTCAGTTTGGCCCCTTAGTTTAATTAATTTAAGAGAAAGCCTGGTTCACTGGTAAAGGCCAAATATTTGGTTTTTAGATTATTAATCACAGGAATGTCCTGGAGGTAAAAAGAGTGTCGGATAGAGTGATGAGTCTGAAGCTAGAAATAGAAGGTGTGATGTTCAATGTTGTTAGCGGGTATGCTCCACAGGTAGGATGTGAGCTGGAGGAGAAGGAGAAATTCTGGTCGGACTTTGATGAAGTGATGCAGAGCATGCCTAGGAGTGAGAGAGTTGTCATTGGAGCAGACTTCAATGGACATGTTGGTGCAGGAAAAAGAGGGGATGAGGATGTGATTTGGTATCCAGGAGAGGAACGCAGAAGGACAGATGGTAGTTGACTTTGCAAAAAGGATGGAAATGGCTGTAGTGAATACTTTCTTCCAGAAGAGGCAGGAACATAGAGTGACCTATAAGAGTGGCGGTAGGAGCACACAGGTAGACTACATCTTGTGTAGACGGTGTAACCTGAAAGAGATCAGTGACTGCAAAGTAGTGGTAGGTGAGAGTGTAGCCAAACAGCATAGGATGGTGGTGTGTAGGATGACTCTGGTGGTGAGGAAGATCAAGAGGGCAAAGGCAGAGCAGAAGACGAAATGGTGGAAGCTGAAAAAGGAAGAGTGTTGCATGACTTTTAGGAAGGAGTTAAGACAGGCTCTGGGTGGTCAGGAGATGCTTCCAGATGACTGGACAACTACAGCTAATGTGATCAGGGAGACAAGTAAGAGAGTACTTGGTGTGTCATCTGGAAGGAAAGTAGATAAGGAGACTTGGTGGTGGAATGAGGAGGTACAGGAGTGTATACAGAGAAAGAGGTTAGCTAAGAAGAAGTGGGACACTGAGAGGACTGGGGAGAGTAGACAGGAGTACAGGGAGATGCAGCGTAAGGTGAAGGTAGAGGTAGCAAAGGCCAAACAAGAAGCTTATGATGACTTGTATGCTAGGTTGGACAGTGAGGAGGGAGAGACTGATCTATACCGGTTGGCAAGACAGAGAGATAGAGATGGAAGGACGTGCAGCAGGTTAGGGTGATTAAGGATAGGGATGGAAGTCTATTGACAGGTGCCAGTAGTGTGATGGGAAGATGGAAAGAGTACTTTGAAGAGTTGATGAACGTGGAAAATGAGAGAGAACAAAGACTAGAAGAGGTGACTGTTGTGGACCAGGATGTAGCAAAGATTAGTCAGGATGAAGTGAGGAGAGCATTGAAGAGGATGAAGAGTGGAAAGGCAGTCGGCCCAGATGATATACCTGTAGAGGTATGGAAGTGTCTAGGAGAGGTGGCGGTAGAGTTTCTGACTGGGTTGTTCAACAGGATCTTAGATAGTGAGAAGATGCCTGAGGAATGGAGGAGAAGTGTGCTGGTGCCAATTTTTAAGAACAAGGGAGATGTGCAGAGTTGTGGCAACTACAGAGGAATAAAGCTGATGAGCCATACAATGAAGTTATGGGAGAGAGTAGTGGAAGCTAGACTAAGGGCAGAAGTGAACATTTGTGAGCAGCAGTATGGTTTCATGCCAAAAAAGAGTACTACAGATGCAGTATTTGCTTTGAGGATGTTGATAGAGAAGTACAGAGAAGGTCAGAGGGAGCTGCATTGTGTTTTTGTAGATCTGGAGAAAGCTGATGACAGGGTGCCCAGAGAGGAACTGTGGTATTGTATGAGAAAGTCTGGAGTGGCAGAGAAGTATGTTAGAGCAGTGCAGGACATGTATGAGGAATGTAAGACAGTGGTGAGGTGTGCTGTAGGTGTGACAGAGGAGTTCAAGGTGGAGGTGGGACTGCATCAGGGATCACCTCTGAGCCCCTTCTTGTTCGCTATGGTGATGGACAGGCTGACAGACGAGGTTAGACAGGAATCTCCATGGACTATGATGTTTGCAGATGACATTGTGATCTGTAGTGAGAGCAGGGAACAGGTGGAGGAGAAGCTAGAGAGGTGGAGGTTTGTCCTGGAAAGGAGAGGAATGAAGGCTAGCCGCAGTAAGACAGAGTACATGTGTGTGAATGAGAGGGACCCGAGTGGAAGAGTGAGGTTACAGGGAGAAGGTGGAGGATTTGAAGTACTTAGGGTCAACAGTCCAGAGCAATGGAGAGTGTGGAAAAGAGGTGAAGAAGCGTGTCCAGGCAGGATGGTACGGGTGGAGGAAAGTGTCAGGTGTGATGTGTGATAGAAGAGTTTCAGCTAAAATGAAAGAAAAGGTGTACAAAACTGTGGTGAGACCAGCGATGTTGTTTGGTCTAGAGACAGTGTCACTGAGGAAAAGACAGGAGACAGAGCTGGAGGTAGCAGAGATGAAGATGCTGAGGTTCTCTCTGGGAGTGACCAGGAAGGATAGGATCAGAAATGAGTACATCAGAGGGACAGCACAAGAAAATATGATTTCCCATTCAGAAATGCAAATGAAACAAACGTATAGCCAATGATTATTTTTTATTGCAGGTTCAATATTTTTAAAAAATGTTCTTTATGTTCTTCACTTTCTGTCATTTTACCCCTTATTTTTTCTTTCCATCTCTCTCCACAGCCGATTTGAATATGGTGCTCTCACGACCTCTGAAAATAAACCCCACTTTGGCAAAACTGGAACAGGCCAAAGCCTACCTACAGAAAGTCCTACCAAACCCTGCTTGGAATACTGGCAGTAAACCTTCATCCTCCACTCCTCTTTCCTCCCCAATGAAGACACATCCCAAGTCTGGAATTTGTCATTCAGAACCACAGCATCAGAAGTCGGCTCTGGGTAATGGCAGCAGCATCAGAGCTCTGGCGCTGTCCTTCCACAAGGTGTCTCTTCACTCTGCCCAGATTGTAGTGGTCATGGAGACGGAGGCCCATCCACTAAGGCCCATTGTGACAATCATTGTTTCAGCCATGGCAGGAAGTCTGGACATGAATCCAGGGCCCAGGATAGAAGGTGAGTAAAGTATAAATGTTTTTTTTTTATCTGAAAAACTAAGAAAAAAACCATTGATCCTAAAGGTTTGTTTATGAATCAAAACTGCTTGGTTAAGTAAAAACCACAAACAATTACAATAATGACCTATTAGAATTTCCAGTTTGGTAACCTATGCATCTCATCTTAAGGTTCAGGTTAAGTAATCTACACAAAAGTCTGAGACAATTCAATGCAAGACAGAAACATTGTGTTAAGCACATCATATTTTTGTGGGGCACAGGATGTAAAGTCTGCTCCTGGTTGAAACCCTAAATAAAATGAAATAATTTTATTAAAGTCTAGTGAATTAACATCAAAGAAAGTGACACAAGGTAAGCGCACTTCATGGCTATGTTATTGATTTCTATATTTCTTCATACCTATGTTCACTCTCATCAATCATAGAACCCCAAAGTGGACTGGTCAGGTTTACAGTAAGAGGACGGTCTTCGTGTACGGTCTTCACGGGTTTGACCCAATTCCATACCTTTATTTTCTTTGGCTGCTGCTAAAACCTGATGATGTATTGTTGTTGTCTGTCTGGACCTGGACCTGAAATTTATCATTGTTCTTAGTCATGTGAAAAAGTCCAAATATCACAACAGCGTAATTCATCATTTCTGCTGTATTTCAAGACTTTTTCAGGAAATTCCTGAAACAGGGGGACTTGCATTGGAAACAACTGTCATGATATCTCCATGTCTGGCAGATTTGATTATCTTTTTAAGGAGCCATCATTTAGGACTCAGTAATACCCTATACTTAATTTATTTGCTTTTTTTGTGGTGTGGCACTTGTTAGTAAGTTCAGCATATCAGACAACCGCAACTAACTCAAGCTGTTTGGAATTAAAGTACAGTTACGTAGAGCTCTGAATATTCAATGCAAATCTATACTTATAGTCCTACTCTAATGGAGAACAAATTTTTCTGTTTCGTTTCACTATCTAACAAAACAAATACTGATGTGGACAAACTGTAAAGAGCTATTACGCTGCATCTCACACGGAAATGGATTATTTCTTTGGATTAAACTAGAAAAAAGTCACTGATATTTTAAAACATTGGGATTGTCCATAAATTGAAAAACAGGTTGAATAAAGAATATAATTGCAGGTCCATTGTTTTCATTTCATGATCAGTATCTCACTTCGTAGTACTTAGTCAAACTTTCCACTCTCCACCCATGTTGAAAAATATCTGTTTTTGGAAACTCCAAAAATCTGTCTTTCAGTAACCCTGGAAAATGTTGGGAAATTAACACCAGTTCTGATTTCATTATTATTTGAAATATAGCTGTTCTTTACACATGATGGCAAAGTTCTCATCTGCCAGAAACAAGGTTTGTCAGTAAACTGTAAAGTGATATGTTTGTGTTAGTCCTGGACCTAAAGTTGTTGTTAGAATGGATGTGCATTTGATTGCATTTTCCGGTGAGAGAATGATATTTTCATCCATTTACTTGTTTGTGTGTGTTTTTATGTATGCATGTGTGTGTGTGTGTGTGTGTGTGTATGTGTGTGTGTGTGTGTGTGTGTGTGTGTGTATGTGTGTGTGTGTGTGTGGTGTGTGTGTGTGTGTGTGTGTGTGTGTGTGTGTGTGTGTGTGTGTGTGTGTGTGCCTGTGCGTGTGTGTGTGTGTGTGTTTTGTTTTTCGTTTTTAATTTTAAGACAAAGCCATGCCTTTATCAACAATGGCTTTGACCCAGAAGGCAATGCAGTGTTTCCATTATGACAATCAGAACTGCTAATGCTAATATAAATTAAAAACCTTCCAATTTCTCTCTGCCAGTGGGTGTGAGCTGACATTCTGCATCAGATTATCTGGAAGATTTGTTTTTTCTTATATATTTTTTTCGAAACATCTGCAAAATTGGACAGCAGAAGGAAACAGAAGGATGAAAGACAGCGAGGGACTGACACCATTTACTAGATTACAAAGAAAACTTCTTACTTGTAATTTTGTAAGGGAATAGGCAGTACCTCATTACACTTGAGCAACAGATCACTTGTTGACTGGGGTTGCGGAGGGACAAGGACAGAACTGAAACTGGTTGCCTGCATCTGTTTGACAGATGTTGTTATATTGGGTTGCATCAGATAAAATGGATGAGAAAATGTTAATTAAAAACCCAAACCATTTTCACTTTGTTTATTCCAACCTGCATAACTGCACAGTGATACAAAACTCAGGGCTGCTGCTTCACCCTAATTCTCACCAGTGTTCATCCATCTTTGTTGTGTTGACTTTAATAACCATAGTATAAACTGTGTGACATGAAATGGAAAAAGAAATGATGTTTAGAGAGAATGGACCTAGCTAATCCCCTCACACTTACTTTACTTTGACTTTTATTTATAGTGACCGTGCCTCCTTTCCACCCAGTAATATATTTAATAGTGATGTGTTTAATACTTTGTTAATGGTAGTTTGTTGATGTGTTTACTGTAAACACAACAAATAGAGATTAGTGTGCAGTGAATTGCATTTTATGGATATTGAAATGTTGCCACCGTTGCTCTCAATATGATATCAACTGGATGTAATTAAAATGTTGGGATCCAGACAAATAGTGTTTTTCTGACATTCATTGGATCCTTCATTCTCACTTTGTCTCGATCTATTGGAAAAAAATGTTTCCTGGTAAGACCCCAAAAACATAACAGCATCTATATCTGTTCTGAACAAGACATTAGAATAAACTAATCAAACTAATACAATCATCATGTGCTCTTAATACATGAAAGGTTTAATCTTCATCTTATTTTAGGCCGTGATATTTAATATTGCCATTAAAAGTTCAAATGCACCACAAAGAGGATTTTTTTTTAACACAAAAAGATTTCTGAAGTCAATCGTCAGACTGTTTTGGTGAATAACATGTTTTTCTCACTCAGTTGTTGCTGTTTTCCCCCTCTTGATAAGTTAAGCGTTCTTATAGATCTTTGTCACAACACACATGCTACGTCTCCGAGGGACTATACATACCCTTTCCAGAATTGTTACCATAGAATGGAGACAGACTGTCTCCAATTACGCTGACTGATCATATGTATCTGTATGTATCTGTATCTGCTGACACTTGGCCTTAGCTGCATCGTCTCAATCATTCAGCACTTCTGCCTCTCTGGTCCACTCTGTACCTCCAAAAACAGATATCTTGGAATTTTTATGAAGATAAAGGTTAGAACTCCCATTCTGTCAGAGTGTGCATTTGAGCTGTCTCAATAACTCAAAAGGAATGACCCCCCTGGGAGAGGCTATACATGAGAGATGTAAGGGAGGAGAATGTTGTATGACTACTGTTGCAGCTCTTACCACTACTGTTGCTTCTGTTGTTGCTCTGCTGGTCTTCAGTAGCAGGCTAAGACTGATGGTCCACATCCTGAACAGTCCTCACGATGATGCCAGTGTGCAAGGAGAAGAAAGGAAGAAGATGTTTATGAAAGAAAGGCAGGAGGGTGATAGAGGAGTGTTAGAAAAAAATCAGACATTAGGAAAGAAATGTGTAGACACTAATTAGAAAAGCCATTTGAAATAAACAAAGTGAAATAGGGATTTACCAAAAATATGAGTCAGTTCAACAAAGGAAATAAATAAAAGAACAAGCAGATGAGGAGCAAAGTAGAAAGGAGCAAAAGGGAGAGGTTAAAAAAGAAAGAGCGCTATAATTCAGGGCAGAAAGAGAAATTGAGAGGAAGGGGCAGATTACTATGACTGAGCAGTTACAGAGGTCTCTTCAGTGGATGCCATTACACTCAGCCCACCCCACCCTGTCTTCGGCAGTGTACATCCATAGCCACACTGGGGTGAAGACTCTGTCATCCTCCCCTCAACATCCGTGGAACATCTGGGGTTCTATACCTGGTCACGGCAGCTCCCCCCTCTGCCAAGGGACAAGACGGAGAGAGAGGGGATTAGGTTGACAGTGAGGTGTGTTACCAGATCCTGTGTTAATGAAAAGCAAGTGGTAGCCCAGCATTCCTCCCTACATCCAGGGCTCACCATTCCCCAAGGTAGGGGGAGCATTTATAGTTCAATGAAAAAAAAAAGAAGGGAGGTGGGCATAAGAGAGAGAACATATGTCTTGAGGTCCACAAAACAAGACGCTCCCTGATCTCTCAGCTCTCTGTCAGACTGCCTAGAGACTGCCCTAAATTCCTACAAACACACTCATATACAGGCTCTATTAAAGTACACACATTTTCTTATTCATACAACAAAATACAGACATCTTTCTCTTATGTCACATCTCTGTGGACTCCCTACTTTTTTATAGAGATTTACAGCAACATGCATGTTGATTAAAATTTGCTCAATATTGATTGATATCTCTTACATTTTGCTTCCCTGGTTGGCCAATCCTTGATGTTTACTTCCTGAGAAAAGTCCTCCTTTGTTTTATCATCTTATGCATTGTTTTTGTTTCAATAGACGGGGGGAAACTCACAATGGTCACTGAAAGCGCTTTGAAAATGTCTGTTGCCATGATCAAGCGCTATATAAATAAAACTTGATTGATTGATTGAGTAACTTGAAATGTACAAAAATTATAGAAATTCACCAAAAATTAACCAATGGAAAACCTCACAAAAATTTTGAATTGTGCTTAAACAGAATCCTTTTAAAAATTAAACTTATGAAACCAGCTTCGAAAAAAATGATGCAACTTGAGAAGCATCATTTTGAGAAAGAATTTAAAATAATTTGATCATAGAAATATATTAGTCATATGTCTCATCTAGATAGCATCACAGGTGTCTTCAAACTTGTAATCAGTCAGTCTGACCATTTAGAGGGTGACAGATAGTCACTGTGCTGTTTGGGGATGTGGTGTTACCACACTGAACACTGGCCACAGGAAGCGAAGGAGAGCGTTGTCTCGGGAGATTAGAGAGGAAATTATAGATGAGCATGTTAAAGGTATCAGTGTCAGATCATACCAAACGTTGTTGTTTGAGCCAAAGTGGACTTCACTGGAGACATCCAGGGACATCATTGCTGAAAACAAGTCACAATAAAGCAAGATAGACTGGAATTTGCCAAACTACATATTGACAAACCACAAAGCTTCTGGGAGAATGTCCTTTGGATAGATTAGACAAAACTTGGGCTTCTTGGCAAGACACATCGCCGCAATGTTCACAGACACAAAAATGTAGCATACCAAGATGAGAAGACTGTCCCTACTGTGAAACATTTAAGAGGCTTGGTTTTGTTTTGGGGCTGCTTTGCTGCATCTGGAAAGGGGGTGTCTTGAATCCATGCAGGGTACAATGTAATGTAAAGCCTGTCTCTTGATGTAATTATTGTATAACAAACAGCTAATTACAAGTATACTTTGTCAGTAAACCTAACATAAAAAGGTTTGAATAATTCTGCTTATCTTCTTCTTTTCCTTTCAGCTTTTCCCTTTTTCACAGCGAATCAATTGCCTCCATTTAACCCTGTCTTCTGCATCCTCTTCTCTCACACCAACTACCTTCATGTCGTCTTTCACTACATCCATAAACCTCCCCTTTGGTCTTCCTCTAGGCCTTCTGCCTGGCAGTTCAAAACTCAGCATCCTATATCTACCAATATGTTCACTAGCTCTCCTCTGGACATGTCCAAACCTCTCTGACTTTATCTCCAAAACCTCTAACATGTGCTGTCCCTCTGATGTGCTTATTCCTGATCCTATCCATCCTAGGCACTCCCAAAGGGAACCTCAGCATCTTCATCTCTGTTACCTCCAGCTCTGTCGCCTGTCTTTTCCTCAGTGACACAGTCTTTAGACCAAACAACATCGCTGGTCTCACCACAGTTTTGTACACCTTTCATTTTGCCTGAGATTCTTCTATCACAAATCACACCTGACACTTTTCTCCACCCGTTCCATCCTGCCTGTACACGCTTCTTCACCTCTTTTCCACACTCTCCATTGCTCTGGACTGTTGACCCTAAGTACTTCAAATCCTCCACCTTCTTGATCTCTTCTCCCTGTAACCTCACTCTTCCACGTGGGTCCCTCTCATTCACACACATGTACTCTGTCTTACTGTGGCTAACCTTTATTCCTCTCCTTTCCAGGACAAACCTCCACCTCTCTAGCGTCTCCTCCACCTGTTCCCTGCTCTCACTACAGATCACTATGTCATCTGCAAGCATCATAGTCCATGGAGATTCCTGTCTAACCTCATCTGTCAGCCTGTCCATCACCATAGCAAACAAGAAGGGGCTCAGAGGTGATCCCTGATTCAGTCCCACGTCCACCTTGAACTCCTCTGTCACACCTACAGCACACCTCACCACTGTCTTACATTCCTCATACATGTCCTGCACCACTCTAACATACTTCTCTGTCACTCCAGACTTCTTCATACAATAACACAGTTTCTCTCTGGGCACCCTGTCATAAGCTTTCTCCAGATCTACAAAAACACAATGCAGCTTTGTCTGGCCTTATCTGTACTTCTATATCAACATTCTCAAAGCAAATACTGCATCTGTAGTACTCTTTTTTGGCATGAAACCATACTGCTGCTCACAAATGCTAACTTCTGCCCTTAGTCTAGCTTCAACTACTCTTTCCCATAACTTCATTGTATGTCTAATCGGTTTTATTCCTCTGTATTTGCCACAACTCTGTACCTCCCTTGTTCTTAAAAATGGCCACCAGCACACTTCTCCTCCATTCCTCAGGCATCTTCTCAAAATGTTCCTGTTGAACAACCCAGTCAGAAACTCTACTGCCACCTCTCCTAGACACTTCCATACCTCCACAGGTATATTATCAAGACCAAGTGCCTTTCCACTCTTCATCCTCTTCAATGCCCTCCTCACTTCATCCTGACTAATCATTGCTACTTCCTGGTCCACAACAGCAACCTCTTCTAGTCTTTGTTCTCTGTCATTTTCCTCGTTTATCAACTCTTCAAAGTACTCTATCCCTCTTCCCATCACACTACTGGCACCTGTCAATAGACTTTCATCCCTATCCTTAATCACCCTAACCTGCTGTACATCCCTTCCATCTCTGTCTCTCTGTCTTGCCAACCGGTATAGATCAGTCTTTCCCTCCCTACTGTCTAACCTAGCATACAAGTCATCATAAGCCCCTTGTTTGGCCTTTGCTACCTCTACCTTCACCTTCCACTTCATCTCCTTGTATTCCTGTCTACTCCCCTCAGTCATCTCAGTGTCCCACTTCTTCTTAGCTTACCTCTTTCTCTGTATACACTCTTGTACCTCTTCATACCATCACCAAGGCTCCTTATCTACTGTCCTTCCAGATGACACACCAAGTGCTCTCCTACCCCTCTCCCTGATCACACTAGCTGTAGTTGTCCAGTCATCTGGAAGCACCTCCTGACCAAGCAGAGCCTGTCTTAACTCCTTCCTAAAAGTCTTGCAACACTTTTCCTTTTTCAGCTTCCACCATTTCATCCTCTGCTCTGCCTTTGCCTTCCTCATCTTCCTCACCACCACAATCATCTTACACACCACCATCCTATGCTGTTTGGGTACCCTCTCGCCTACCATTGCTTTGCAGTCACTGATCTCCTTCAGATTACACCATCTACACAAGATGTAGTCTACCTGTGTGCTCCTACCTCCACTCTTTTAGGTCACTCTGTGTTCCTGCCTCTTGTGAAAGAAAGTATTCACTATAGCTATATTACTATATATAACTATATTTCCATCATTTTTGCAAAGTCAACCACCATTTGTCCTTCTTTATTCCTCTCCTGGATACAAAACCTGCCCATTACCTCTTCATCACCTCTGTTTCCTGCACCAACATGTCCATTGAAGTTTGCACCAATGACAACTCTCTCACTTCTAGGTATGCTCTGCATCACAACATCAAAGTCCAGCCAGAATTTCCCCTTTTCCTCCAGCTCACATCCTGCCTGTGGAGCATACCCACTAACAACATTGAACATCACACCTTCGATTTCTAGCTTCAGACTGATCACTCTATCTGACACTCTTTTTACCTCCAGGACATTCTTAACAAACTCCTTTTTCAAGATAAGTCCTACTCCATTTCTCTTCCTATCTACACCATGATAGAACAACTTGAACCCTGCTCCCAAACTTCTAACATTGCTACATTTCCACCTGGTCTCCTGGACACACAGTATATCTACCTTCCTCCTGTCTTAGTTCCAACGTTCAACATCCCTATTCTCAGTCCTATACTCTTGGCGTTCCTCTTCTCTCTCTTCCTACGAACACACTTTCCTCCTCTCCTTCTTCGACCAACAGTAGTCCAATGTCCACCTGCACCCTGAAGGTCAAAAGCACCGATGGCGGTCGTTTTTAACCCGGGCCTCGACCGATCCGGTATGGAAGTCATAGATTTGATTTGCATGTTTGATTTGGCAAAAGTTTTACGTCGGATGCCCTTATTGACACAACCCTTTCTATTAATCCGGGCTTGGGACCTGCACAATTAGACACTGGCTTGTGCCCACTTGCAGCTACATTATTACTGAATAATTTTGCTCATAACTATGGATAAACATACCAATAGACAAGGAGATAGACCGGTTGCATCAGAGAAAGATAAACACACATAGATGTGAACTATGAGTGGTTTGTGTAGTCAAATTAATATCACAAATTAATTGTAATCATTATCTTCAATCAAGATTGTTATCTGATTTTTATATCGGGGAGAACATGAGAAATTTAAACCAAATTACAAACAATAAAAAATCCAAAATCGTTTACTAAACAATGATTATATAAAGGTTTGATGTCCTCCATGCCTTATGATTATATAAAGGTTTGATGTCCTCCATGCCTTCTACTTAGACTACAGTGCGCCCTCGCGCATTCAAGCATAAACATTGACAACTCCAACTCATCGCAGATTTTTGGTAGGCAGTCACGTGATACTGTACGTGTATTCTCTTGGCTGATGGCATCCGGAAGTGTGCTCTGTTCCATCAGTCTTGGACTGTCATGAGACACAAAAGTGCTTTCAACAGTCGAGAAGAGTGTGTGAAAAGGAAATACAGATAGAAGGTGGCTTAACATCAGTATGGGGAGGGTTCTAAAACATTTAAATTACCGTAAATAATAAGATAAATAGATCGCGATCTCGATCGCAAATTCCTTAATCGCATGTGGTTCGTGGAACCTATTAACCGCAAAAAACAAGGGTGCACTGTATTTCCATTCACCCAGGGTTAAACTTCTAACCATTGAAACAAAAACAAACAATGCAAACAATTGCTGTTTAAATCAATCCACTGGAGTCTTCTTCATGACCTGGATAACTGAGAACTTATATACAGTGCCTTGCGAAAGTATTGGCCCCCCAAGAACTTTTTGACATTTTGCTACATTTCAGGCTTCGAACTGAAAGATAACAAACTGAAAATATTTTTCAAGAATCAACAACATGTGAGACACAATCGTGAAGTGTAACCAAATTTATTCAACACTTTATATTGTGTTTACAGATAAAAAACTGAAAAGTAGGAAGTGCAAAGGTATTGGCCCCCTCTTCTCTCAGCTCAGCTAAACAACTCCAGAAATTCCCTGATGACTTCTGAATGATCCAATGTTGACCTAAACGACTAACACTGACAAACAGAGTGCACCTATGTGTCATTTGGTCTCAGTTTAAATGCACCTGCTCTGTGATGGGTCTCAGAGGTCTATGAAAGGAACACTGGAGAACAAACAGCGTCATGAAAACCAAAGAACACACCAGGCAGGTCCAAGATAAAGTGGTGGAAATGTTCAAAGCAGGAATGGGATACAAGAAGATTTCACAATATTTAAACTTCTCCCGGAGCACTGTGCGAGCAATAATATCAAAATGGAGAGATCATAAAACCACTGCAAACCTACCCAGACCTGGCTGTCCCTCTGAGTTTTCAGCCCAAAAAAGGAGGAAACTAAATGGAGAAGCAACCTAGAGGCCCATGATCACACTGGATGACCTGCAGACGTACACAGCTGATGTGGGACAATCTGTCCATAAGACAACTATTAGTCGTACTCTGCATAAATCTGGCCTTTATGGAAGAGTGGCAGGAGAAAGTCATTTCTGAAAGAAATCCATAAAAAGGCCCATTTGGAGTTTGCAAGAAGCCACGTGGGAGACACAGATATGTGGAACAAGGTCCTCTGGTCAGATGAGACCAAAATTGAACTTTTGGGCTGAATGCAAAATATTACATTTGGTGTAAGAGTAACACTGCACATCACCCTGAAAACACCATCCTCTAAGTCAAACTTGGTGGTGGCAGCATCATGCTCTGGGTTTGCTTTTCTTCAGCAGGGACTGGGAAGATTGTTAGAGTTGATGGGAAGATGGATGGAGCCAAATACAGGGCGATTCTGGCAGAAAATCTGTTGGAGTCTGCAAAAGACCGATGAGGCGGAGGTTCACCTTCCAAAAGGATAATAATCCTAAACATAAATTCAAATCTACAATGGAATGGTTTAAAACTAACCGTATAAAGGTATTAGAATGGCAAAGCAAAAGTCCAGACCTCAATCCAATAGAGCATCTGTGGAAAGATCTGAAAATTGCTGTGCACAAACGATCTCCATCTAACCTTAGGGAACTTGAGCTGTTTGGTATGGAGGAATGGGCAAATATTTGTCTCAAGATGTGCAAAACTTATAGAGACATACCCAAAAAGGCTTTCGGCTGTGATCGCAGCAAAAGGAGGTTGTACAAAGTATTAACTCAAACGGGGCCAATACTTTTCCACGTCCTACTTTTCAGTTTTTTATTTGTAAACACAATATAAAATGTTGAATAAATTTGGTTCCAATTCACAATTGTGTCTCACATGTTGTTCATTCTTGAAAAATATTTTCAGTTTTTTATCTTTAAGTTTGAAGCCTTAAATGTAGCAAAATGTCAAAAAGTTCTTGGGGGGCCAATAATTTCGCAAGGCACTGTAGACGCTTCAGTACTTAGATGTTGTGTGCAAAAAAATTGAAAAAGCAAATACAGTTATAAAGTAACTGTATTTGTAATATTCTAGAAAGGAATAGTGACAGATAAACTTAACCCGTTCCTAAATGCTCTTCTTCAAATTGTTCATGGCAGGAGATCAGAACCGAAATTGAACCAAGCTTGAATGTCTGGTTTGAAATCAACCTAAAACGTGGTAATAACATCAGGCTTCTGTTCGATCCTGTGTTAATGGAATTTCCCTGCCTGGTCCATTATGTCCATGCGTCTGAATATAGAAAGATAATTTTTAGAGTCTAAAGATGACATTATCTCAACAGAATTGGTGTTGCAGCTGTCATTGAACACACTGACTGTAATGCAATCTTGATGTACAGCCTGTGCTTTTTTGCCTCACACTGTTACCTCCTATCCTCCAATGTCCTATGGTGGTCTTGTGGTACATGACTAGTTTTTTATGTGGTATTACTTCTATTACTCTTGCCATCCCAGACAGTCTTTGGGGGCCTCTTCTAGGTCAGTAATGATTCCTTTAAGTTTGCTCTAATTGATACAGTACGTCTCGGGGTATAAATCAGCCAGACAGTGGTCAGATAAAGGCTGCCAGAGAAAACCGACACTATAAATCACTGTCTCCAGTATTATCTAATCTTACCCATGTAATTTCAAGAAATTAATTTAACTTGAGAAAAATTTCCATCCACCATTTTTACCTTCGCCACTGTTTTCCCTGGGTAGTGTTGCTTGTACCAGATGGATATATACATACAGTGTTCTGAGATTGTTTGAAATCTTTTGGTATGATTTTCTATCAATTCAATTCATTTATTTTATCTGTATAGCACCAGGTCATAACAAAAGGTTATCTAAAGGACCTCTCCAGGGGAAAAGGGAAAGACCTGCAAATAAATATTGAACCCAACTTGACCCACATAAGCTTTAGTGATTTAGTGATAGAGGCAAGGAAGAAATTCTCTTTAACAGATAGGACCCTGGAACACAACCCCAGACTCATATTAGGTGACCAACAGCCTTGATCGGATGAGTGCAGAGAGAGACAGTGGCAGAGACAGAGACAGACGTAGAAAGACAGTCAGACAAAGACAGAGAGGGAGACACACAGCCTAGGACAGACAGGTGAGAGACGAATAACACACACAGACACAGAGAGAGACAGAGAGACAGAGAGAGAGGAGAGACAATGACACAAAGCAGGTGAAAAAGGGACAGAAAGACAAGACATGGAGGAGAGGAGCAGACAGAACATAATCCCTTAGAATCTATCCAGTAGTTCATAATATGTGGAAGAAAATACTGATAAAATAAATGATTTGAGAACTTCTATACAGGAACTTACAAAACTACAGATGCTAATGCTAGTGGTGATGGTAGCAGTTGGACAGTCACAGGTTCTGCAGCTCCATGGACAGAAGGACCTGCAGACTGAGACAGATGGAGGGACAACAGAAGGAAAGATGACTACAGGGAAGAGAAGAAGTTGGTGACATGTATTGATGGAATTTAAATAAACAGATACAGTAGAGGGAGGAGCTCAGTGTGTCGTGGGCAGTTCCTCCAGCCATCTAGACCAATGACAGCACAGCTACTGGATGGATTAACTACAGGTTTTATTAAAGAGGACAGTCTTAAGTGTACTCTTGAACGTGGAGACGGTGTCTGCTTCACTGAGTGTTGTTTCTAACAGATTCCAATTTGTTAGATTCCATGTTTTTTGTTTTGTTTTACCAGATTAAACAAGACTCTTCCAATTTAAACACCATATTCTCTCCAGTTTTTGGATTGCTTTCGCAGTCTAATTTTGAAAATAATCAATGGACCTAACCTCTTTGGTTTCAATGTTTTAATTCTTAAGGGGGAGATAGTGTAGGAAAAAAAATAAGGAATTGTGCAAATTTCTTTACAATAAGTCAGCAAGTTTGTGTTTATGAAAAAGGTGCTATAGGGTGATGGTGTACCAACTTCTAGTCTGTGCTGTCACTCAACTAGCCTCTGTTACTTAACACTGTTCTTAATGCAGCTACTGTACAAATCTAAGGTTATGTCCAAACAATTTTGCAAGAAAATGCCCCTCATTATTTCTTGGTTTATGTAGTTTACACATCCTCCATGTAGTCAAGCACAGGTATTGTCCACCTCGCCCTCGAATGTTTTCCAGTGTTCTTTCCTTAAATTTAATATTCCTCTACTCCTCCCAGTTTATGGCTGTACTTCACAGCTCAGCAGTGTAATTTCTCTGGCTTGCCTGGCTGACACATCTCTGGAGTCGAACATAACTGTAATATGGTCATACAGGACAATAGCAGGGATGGAGCGAGTGTTGAGAAATATGCCTCTGAATGTTATTCAGCCTCAATGGAAGAATGGAATGAGAGATGAAGAAAGAAAGAGATTCTCCGTCATTAAAACCACTTCCAATTAGGTTGATTATTCAGAATGCTGGCTGCTTCTGCTGGCTTAAACACTTGTGTGCTGTGGTCAACTGGGCCGTAAATGAGGCATGGTGAAACAGAAGAGAACACTATTATACAAACTGTGCGCACGTTTGCAGATGCATATGTGAGTGTATTGTTTTCCACTCTTTCACCTGGATATCCATTAACGTGTATCTGCATTTACAAATGAATATGTCCATGTAGTTATTTTTCCTGCGTTTGTATGCTTGTATCTGGTTTTGTGTGTGTGTGTGTGTGTGTGTGTGTGTGTGTGTGTGTGTGTGTGTGTGTGTGTGTGTGTGTGTGTGTGTGTGTGTGTGTGTGTGTGTGTGTGTGTGTGTGTGTGTGTGTGTGTGTGTGTGTGTGTGTGTGTGTGTGTGTGTGTGTGTGTGTGTGTGTGCGTGCGTGCGTGCGTGTGTGTGAGTGAATGAGAGATTCTCCATTTAACAAGCCAGCTAGGGAGTTCCCTTGTGCTGTCTAATAAATCTTGTCCATGAAAATAAACCTGTTGTCCACGGTTCAGTAAGTAATCTCTAACAGCTCTTTCTGCACCACAACACCAAAAGACATTAGCAGGTAAACTGCCAACTTGTATCAACAATGTCTTCCTGAGAGAAATGAGTCATCCCTGTATAATATTTCCCCTAGAATGATTTATAAAAGAAAAGGCCTCTTTCATCACAACCCCCTGTTGTGTTATTGGGATCTAACGTTGAGTAAGATGTCCCTTAGTCAGTTTACCAAGGATGAAAAGATGTGTCATATATTCATCATATCATAACTCACGCTCTCTCACACACACTGGTTCCGTGTCTCATGCTCTTTCCCTCCATTCATGTCTATATCTATTTGTCTGTTCATCCATCGCCTTCTCCCCCTCTCCCACGTTCATCTCTTCCATCTAGCCTGGTTTACCCCAAGTGAACCCTTAGCACACTGTAGTCAAGGTTCTTCAAAGGACTGAAAGTCACTGAGCAACATTTGACAACATTTGACAGGAAACTGCATGCTCTTGCCATATTACTTTGGGTGTAATATACATAGAGTTGTTAAAGGACAAGCCAGTTTCTGACAGCACATATTGGCCATTTGGTCACTGATGTCATATAATGTAATGTCTGGGTGACAAATGGTTGCTTTTTGTGTTTTAGATATACAATGGCTTGTTAGGGTGTTAACTTAAAACTCTTCCTTATTCATATATTACTGCTGTGATGCATGAGAAAAGACATTTCTTTAAGTATGTATCTGTCTTTATTCTTAGCTACTGTTGAAATGTTAAAGGTCAAACAGGTAATAGGAAATATGACCATACTTTGTGGTTAGAAACTGGAACAGGTGTGCAGCTTTTACTTTCCAGGACTTGCAGCCAAGCAGCCTGGAGTGAGAATTTTCTCGAGCTAAAAGGTAAATTTAAAGAGCCAGTTCTCAGGGCAATATTTAGTCATCTACGGCTAAGGCTTCCAATTGGGCTGCTGCTGTAGCTTTAACTGACCAGAGCAGTCCTCCCATGTCAACAACCAGAAGAAGGGGTTTCAGCTGGCTGATTTATAAGCCCAAAGAGCCAGGTTCAGGATAGCTTGTGACCGCAGTGACACATCTCTGTTTTAATGGAAAGGACAAAGAATGTTGTCCTTCATAATTTGAGGTTTTTGCTACTTTTGGTTCTCTCTGGATGAGTGGGTGTTTGGCTCCTCATTCTGCATCAGGGTTTTCTCACTGTCATCGTGTCTGCTAAAGCTTTTAGTTTACCAAGTAAACGGTAACACTTGGTTTAAATTTGAATCTGAACTGGGTCAGACAGATGTAGCCATGATCCCAGAACACTCCTTTCAGTGGAAACCTAGGAGTCACAGCTAGTTCTTCTTATTAACTTAATATATTTTTAACTTAAGACCACAATATTGGAAAATTCTTATCCATATGTGTAAAATGCATTACTTCCTCTAGCACATACTTTTTGTTTCATATATAAACCCATTGGTCATCAGTTAAGACAAATAAAGGTGAATGTAATCATGTTAATTGTATGTACATAACTGTTAAAGTTGAAAAATCATGTTCTCCTCTTTCTTCTCTATTGTTTATGTTGATAACATTGCTTAAAAAGGATAGTTTGGAAGCCAAAGATGTAGTCATACTTGAAACAAATGAAAAATAAAGCATTCATGTTGCTCTGTGCTTCACTTTTTATTATTGTGGAAGTTTTGATTCAGTTTTCATAATTTCACCAATATTGCATTCCTTGACACAGGACACTGTATCTTGAAATGACAAGAAAATGAAATACATTGGAGTAGTAATGATGAATAAATTGGTTGTTAAAGAATCATTCATTTCATAAATTGAGGTAATTACAGCACATCAAAGTCACCAACGGAAAAATACAATATAATCCATTTTCAACTGTTTCATTTATTGTAACTCATCTCATTCTTTTTACATCAAATGTGTAACACATATAATGTTTGCGGTAAAAGAGAAAAGTTTTTAGCTGCCTGCCATTGTTCGTTCCATTGTATATACCTAATTTAGCTTCTATTCTCACTGAGCTATTGGTGCTGATTTTGGGTCCTTGCAGTTCATCATTTGCATGCCTTTCCACACAGACAATGCAAATATTTCTACTAGATACATCCGATCTGTGCTATCTCTGCAGGTACAGCTTTAAACAATAATGACAATTGATCTTGGGGGAGATTCACTTGTAAAACATTGTAAATTTCTGACTTAAATTTTTTCCAGAATCCTTGTATGACCAGGTGGTTACAAAAAGAAACTACAGATGGGCCTTTTGCATTGGAAGAAACAAATACCTGGCTTTGTCTCGTGTTTAGCACCATATTCCAGTCTTCTTGAGACATCATCCACCTTCCGTTTTCCCATGCATTGTTTCACCCTGTGCTCTACATGCTGCTCACTGTTGCTCTGTTTATCTTCCTAGATGCGGGTCAAGTTGTGTCTGTACAGCTGGACCTGCAAGATATACAGATAAAGACAGGGCTGAAGGGCCGAAGCCATCTGCTTCTGGGACCATTCTCCTGCTGCACCTCCCTGGAGGCTCGATGGTGTCGGCACACTGGTAGTCCTGGACCCGAGCCAGGCCCTCCTAAACTACTACTTGACCTGAAGGGAGGCCTGCTACAGGTCTGCATACTCATGAAATTTATTTAACATCCTCAATGACAGAATTTATAAGTAAATACTGCTACAGTGTGTAGAGATTCAGGTCAGATTAACTCAAGGACACATAAGGGAGAGTGTCCTTGAAGTAACCAGCCTATATCACAGCACTGGGTAGCAGGATCTACTTTTATTTAAACATCACCACAGTGAGTTCCATACTTACGGTACTGATAGGATGGCACCAACAAAACTCATCATACACCTTTTAATGTGCTGTTCTTCTTTAGTCTTACTATGGCTTTTATCCTCTCTGCAATTGAGGTGTTGACAGTGGGAATTGCATTCTGTAGTTTTGCTGCATTTTTAGTCACATCTGCTGGTTAGGTATTGGAAGACTATTTTTAGGAGGGTTTATATCGTATGTGTGCCATTTTCCTGTGAGAGCTTACATAATGTCTATATTGAAAAGTCCCTTTTCAATGTGACTAACTGAATGCATTATTACTAATGTATTATTCCACATTACTTCTTCAGGGGGAACCCCTAATCCCTTCCCAATTTTTAAATGACTCCTTCACTGCTTTTATTGCGTGCCCATTGACAGAAACATGACTCGAAACTCAACACTTAATACGTAACCGTACATTTCCCTCTGTAAATATTGGCGTTTGCGGTGTTTTAATCAAGTGCTGAACAAAAACCACTGGAATTCCTTCCCATTCCTTCTTCTCATGTTCTCTTCCAAAAACCTGGAAAAAAATCCCCAAATTTTCCTGTTTTTAGAGTTTAGTCATAACCCACCCTTGCAAGCTAGTGAGTAGAAGGCAGGCAGCTCCATGTGTGAAGAATTTTTGACTCAGAGGTTCCTGGTCCGTAGTCCAAACCCTAGGCAGTGCTGCTTTGATGGAGCAGGGGAAGGGGAATGCCATGGGTAAGTAAGAAGGATGTACGGTTGTATTGGGTAATGTTAGCAAGGATGTGATGATGCGGGTAACCCTGATTACTTCTCTTTGCGGTTTAAATATTTTTAATCCTAATTCATCAGCTGTATGTTTGTGTCACTGTGTGTACCTTTTGTTATCATTTTCTTTCTTGAGATTTCCTTTATTACTTTTTGTATGTCACTCTATTTTTCAATACCTGACATCCTGACCTTCATTCTTCCCTCATTCCCCACGTCATCCTCTTCACTTTCTGTTCTCTCCCACCACCTGGTTTTCTGTCCTAATAGGTCTTCTGGGGACAGGAACACCTGAACTGCCTGAAGCTGGTGGAGGAGCACTTGCTGGCAAACCTAAACCCCCAGAAAGGAGATTCAGCTGACAGCTGCTCCAAGGACAAGACCTGCCACACCCAGCCTCCTCCCTCCCCTGGAGCCCCCTCACCTCGGCCAGAACACAGCTCAGATGACCTGCGAACAGGACACTTTCAATATGTCCAGGACTCAGGTGAATGTTTGTACAGTGCACACAGACTAGGCAGGCTAAAATGTACCATCTCTAAAGTGCCACTAGTAATGTCACCATCAAAATGATGAGAGAAAAAGATATGGATGGTTTGATAATGTAGCTGAGAGTTGTTTTCTTCATTGTTAGATAATGGAAATTAGGTCATTCAAGTACAAATTCTTACACACAAGGTAATTCGTACATTTTGGACTTCAGCAGGGCTGCCCTCTATCCCCGGTTCTGTTCATAATTTTTATGAACAGAATTTTTAGTCGCAGCCAGGATCCGGAGGGAGTCCGTTTTGGAGACCAAAGGATGTCATCTCTGCGTTTTGCAGATGATGTTGTACTGTTGGCCTCATCAAACCTGGACCTGCAGCGTGCATTGAGACGGTTTGTAGCTGACTGTGACGCGAGTGGGATGAGGATCAGCACCTCTAAATCCGAGGCCATGGTTCTCAACCAGAAAAGGGTGGTGAGCCCTCCTCAGGTCGGTGAAGAGTCCTTGCCTCAAGTGGAGGAGTTTAAGTATCTCGGGGTTTTGTTCACGAGTGAGGGAAGATGGAACGTGAGATTGACAGATGGATCGGTGCAGCTTCTGCAGTTATGCAGTCGCTGTATACGTCTATCAAGGTGAAGGAGTTGAGTCGTAAAGCGAAGCTCTCGATTTACCGGTCAATCTACTTTCCTACTCTCACCTATGGTCATGAGCTTTGGGTCATGACGGAAAGGACAAGATCCCAGATACAAACGGCTGAAACGAGTTTCCTCCGAAAAGGGGCTGGTGCACCTTTAGAGATAGGGTGAGGAGCTCAGTCACCAGGGAGGAGCTCAGAGTAGAGCCGCTGCTCCTCTGTGACTCGGGCATCTGTTCCGGATGCCTCCTGGACGCCTCCTTGGGGAGAACCAGCATGTCCTACCGGTAGGAGACCTCGGGGAAGACCTAGGACACGTTGGAGGGACTATGTCTCTCAGCTGGCCTGGGAACGCCTCGGGATCCCCCCGGAGGAGCTGGAGGAGGTGTCTGGGGAGAGGGAAGTATGGGCATCCCGCCTGAAACTGTTACTACCGCGACCCGGATAAGTGGTTTAAGATGGATGGAAGGTCATTTGTTTACATAGAGTACATTTTAACACTTTCAACTTCCTGAAGGCAACAGGTGACTAAATGACCCAGAGTGGAATACACTACCTGAACATGTTATGGAACAATAAGGGCTGAACCTTCAGTCATTCATGAGCACATACTACTGAGATGGTAGTAACTGAAAAAAGAAGTACAATGAGAAAGTAAGATGCCACATAAGATACACTTTGCCTTAAATCAATGTCAGATCAAAGCCCTCTGTTGAAAGTCGTTTCATCGGACATGTCTGCCTGGTTCCAGTCTGGCAACACAGTGTGTATTGTCCTCTATGGGCATGCACACACTCACACACACATACACAAACAAGAACATTATACACAGAGGATCAAACTTCTCTCTGGCTGTAGACCAGCCATCCACTCTGTCAGCTGTGGTTGAGTCTTTGTTTGTTGCACTGTTCCACTGGTCTTTGATGCATTTAATATGCTGGCTGAAGTAAGAGAACGCACAGTAGTGAACGAGAACAGAGAGCACAATCTGTCCGCAACATGTTGTCCACAGCCAGGGAAAACCAGGGTCCGGAGTACAAAGAGCAGCAAGTAGACCCCCCGGGGCTTGACACAGGGATAGATGGGATGGCTCGGCAGAGGGTGAAAGATTGATTCAGAGAAGAGCAAAAGAAGTCTGTTTCCATTTCTCTCACTTTCTCCTCCACCAGGCTTACTTGAATGAAAGCAAAACCTCATGAAAGGCTTTTTTTCTTTCATTCACCCTTATTGCAAAAGAAGAACATGCTTTCCACCTTTGGTGGGCAGGGCAGTGCTTTACATAAAAGGAAAAATTAGCCACAGACAGATTTTGCTGCCCCTCGGATTGTGTTTTCTGCAAAGAGGCTTTCAGTGTTTGTACCTCCAGGGGCCAAACAAAGCAGCAGTTCTCTACTTGACGGTTTTTTCAAATAAACATTTTTCCAAAGGACTTGAATCCCAAACAGCAGCCACGACTCAAGTCAAACACCACTCAAGAGTTTAGATCCAGTGTTTTCCAGCTTTTGCAGGTGCTTGGCATAGTTCAGTCAATGGTTGTTGCTCAATCGCAAAAAATGTTTACTCTTCAACTTTGTTTGTAAATGGGGCTTCTTACACATATAAACATTGTGGAAGCATGGGAACATCTACTGTTCTCTTTTAGAAGAGTCGTTTTGGACTGACAAAACGTGTGTGTGTGTGTGTGTGTGTGTGTGTGTGTGTGTGTGTGTGTGTGTGTGTGTGTGTGTGTGTGTGTACATACTATATATATATATGTATATATGCACTTTTTTAAATTAAATTAAAAAAATGTATATGTATATATATATATGTGTGTGTGTGTGTGTGTGTGTGTGTGTGTGTGTGTATATATATATATATATATATATATATATATATATATATATATATATATATATATATATTCCAAAGCTTTTGTGTAGAAGATGAATTGTATAATGTCAAAAGCGCAGTATACTGTAAAGCATCATATATTTTTGTCTCTTTTTTTAACCTGTGTTTCTTTGTTCCTCAAGCATCTGCAAATGTTTAAGGAAGTCAGCTAAACATTGAAACTGGATTTTTGCTCTTCAAAATATGTACTCTGTTTATGATATGAGTAGAACACAGCAAACTTGTACCATATCTTGAAACAAAACATCAGCGAGTTCCTTCTATTTTCTCCATTTTGTCTCTTGATATTTTCTTATTCCCTCACCATATGTTTTATATCTTTTTTTTTGTTTTCCATGAAGTAGAACATAGCCTGCTTTTGGAGCCGTGACAGATTCATGTGATGCTGTTGTTTTTCTCCTTGCAGCTTCCCATAGACTTCCAGGACCCTATGAGGTGGTGTTCTACAGCGAGACAGAAGACAGCCCGGGCGTGATGCTGTGGAGGTACCCTGAGCCCCGGGTCCTAACCTTTGTCAGGATAACTCCTGTCCCATTCAACACCACAGAGGACCCTGAGATCAGCACTGCAGACCTGGGGGACATCCTACAGGTAGCAATAGGCATTCATAGCTCCTAATTAGAGAATATGTTTAGCATGCAATATAACTAGTGGGAAGGAGCTTTTTCTTCATCCATCTCTACTGTTCCTTTGAATACTCCCAGCATAAACACAGATCATACTGTGAATAAATATGGAGCTATGGTAGCAGAGGTCAGTCATGTGTTAGACATCCAAATGTTTTATTCATCGTGTATCTGTAAGTGTTAAGGTCTGCTGCTACCATAACAAGACAAGTAGTAAACTAAAGAATCAACACGTGTCTCGCTGCTCCCTGCTTAACGTCACCTGCAATGTAAGACAAGTAAACTGTCATAGAGTTGGGCTGTATTCCATTTTAACTCCCAAGACAAGAGTCATTAGTAGTCGAATGCCCCGCCTGTTTTTGAATGACAGAGACCCCCGCTGTCCCTCCAAACATGAAATACGTGAATAGACAGCTGTGGGACTTGTTTTGCATGCTCTGGTGTGAGCGGCCAGGTGTCCCCTACCCCAGAAGTTATAATTTGGCAGGTTGTAGCTACTACTGAGTCTACAAGGTGGAACAAGACATCCCACTTTTCCTCCTGTCATTCATCTTTTACCTATGTATAGTGACGATAAAGGCTTTCTATTCTATTCTATTTCTATCCCCCACTATCGTTTACAGTTTATCATCCACAAAGGCGAGCCAGACCTAAAGTCATGTTCACTTTTACTCTGCTCCAGACTATTCCTTTTTTTCATTCCTGCACTGGAAATATGCTATTTTAGGCCAAATTGCCTGACGTTGTCATACTTATTGTCACATGCTGAGCTTGTTTTATATATTGGTAATGCAATATTTAAAACATGTTTGCCTTCCTATCAGCTAAGCTTAACACACACATGTTCCTGAAGAAAAATATTGTCCCTTTTCCATCCTTGCATATGCAGTATAAAGTTTCACAGCTTGTTTTAGCTATGTTTAGAAGACAGATATTATTTTAATGTATGTTGGTCTTGTGGGTCTAAATTAAATTGTATAAAAAAGGCACATACAGCCCTCTATAGAATACTAATGTAACAACTATTGAACTGTTCAGATGTAATTCAGGAATGGTCCGAAAGTGTAAGAAGAAGGTGATGTTAAAAATTTACAGATATTGGTCCAATATTAAGTCAGGTGTGACCTTTTTATAATGGACTAATTCCTAATGGAGCATTTGTTACAACTTTTCTTTATAATACCACAATAGTGCCTTATCCTGATATTAATGTCAGTAGCTGGTTATTCATTATCATCTCAGATGGACATTTAAACTTTGGGGTTTGGTTACGCTCTCTAGCTTGTTTTTTTAGTTTTCTCATCTACAATTTGTCAGTCTTTTCCTGGGTTCCCACTATCATTTCTATTTACAGTACAGATGTTCTGTCTATGTCGAAATAGGAAAGATAATATAATGGAAGTGTTTGTAGATGCCTATTTCCACTGCACGTCTCCACAGTTTTAAAGTTTTAATGAGGAAAACCCCCAAATCTTCAAGATGACTGGCCACATACTAAGTTACAGAAGAGAATAGAGATGACTGGGATTAGAGAGAGTTAGGAAGGTTGAAGGTGGATGGAGTTGAAATAGAGAGGGCATTTAATGGTAGTGGCTGATAGGAAGGGATATATGTGAAAGGGAGAGATGTGTACAGACAATGAACACAATGTGACAGATAACTGGTTGCTTGATATTGACCTATCAAGACATACTGGTCCCCATTGTTTGCTATATCTGGTGTCCAATACAGTGCTTTTGTTTTGAGGATGGTAGTACTTAAAAAATATGCGAGGAGATTTTTTTTTGTTTTATTTTATAGTAATTGTATGGTAATTTATATATTAATATATAAATTATATATTTAGGATGCTGAGTTTTGAACTCCCAGGCAGGAGGAGGATGCTGAGTTTTGAATTGCCAGGCGGGAGGCCTTGAGGAAGACCAAAGAGGAGGTTTATGGATGTAGTGAATGAGGACATGAAGGTAGTTGGTGTGAGAGTGTGGCGACCCCTGAAGGGAAAAGCCGGAAGGAGAAGATGAAGATATAAATGATATATTTATAGATTAAATATATATCCCGACCTATATTTGTATAATTTCACTTGAAAACCTCACGCTGTCACGCTTGCGGCGTCTACCTGGAAGTTCGGGCCGCTCACTTATGGAGCCGTTTTGGCTTCTTCAAACATAACGGTTTATATTCTTTGATTGTGACAGACTTCATGTTGTCGTGTGGGGAACCCCGACGTTTTATTTACCAGGACCGAATTAACGAAGCTGGCGTCTACCCGGATGGCCGGACCGTAACGCTGAAGCGGCCTTCGTCTTCGCGTTTGTCCGTCCCACACACACGGAGCCGTTAAAGTTTCTTCAGGCGCAGCGGTTTGTTTTCTTGTGACGGCGAAGAAACAAAAAGGAAATGAACAAAGTCTGATAACACTGTTTTATTGTGGAATTTCCACAGGTTCCCGCTTGTTAATTATATACTAATCATTAATCATCCCTGTCAAGAGTGTAGAGGTGATTCTCCACTAGCAAAAAAAAAGAGGGCCTGTTGAGAACGTACATGTATTTGATTGCATTTTCCAGTTAGAGGTGTGTGTACATTGTGTGTGTGTGTGTGTGTGTGTGTGTGTGTGTGTGTGTGTGTGTGTGTGTGTGTGTGTGTGTGTGTGTGTGTGTGTGTGTGTGTGTGTGTGTGTGTGTTGTGTGTGTGTGTGTGTGTGTGTGTGTACATGTGTGTATCCAGTGATAGATGCGCATGTGCTTTTAAAAATCTTCTTCTGTGCTCGTGTCATCTGGTATTGTCCTGTATCCTCTGACAAGTCTGTTAAAAGGAATTTGGTGATGTGCCTTCCACACAGGAAGTGTGGAACTGTAACCACTTTGGGTGGAGATGGTGTGCAGTGGAAACAGACACCCTGCCTTGAAAGAAAAACAAAACTAAGTATTGAAATGTGCCATTGTTATTGACAGCTAAGAAAATCATCTGAATAGTGATGCACAAATGTCCATTCTCTGTTTGAAAGAGGAGTGTCGCTAGCACTCTTAGATGCCAATTGACTATTCTCAAGTAAGTAAGAGATAAGAATGGACTCTCACTATGGTACAGCTGATTTCCTGTGACATCAATGCCACAGCTAAACCACGCAGGTGATGCGTGCAATAGGAAACTTGGATGGCTGTAGCAGTGGACATGTTCACAAAGGTAATGTTGGTAATGATAATGAAAAACATCAGTGACATTTTGTGTATGTTAAGTCATTTAAAATCCATTGTTAAAAGCTACTCCGATTCGTTTTGTCAACACTGCTAAAAACAGTATCACATATCATGGACATTTGGAAAAGAGTGACTGTAAAATAATTATAAGACATTTGATCCATTTGCTGATATGTTACACAGTCCCTCTTATTACCTCATATTTTTGTCCAAACACTCAAAAAGCATTACTCGAGTCGTGTGTGAGGCCAGGGGTTTGGTTCATGGGGGTTATTTTAAGAGGACCTCTTGGTCATTGGCCAGAGGCATTGTGATCCCAGATTTAATTGAAATCAGCCCCTGGCAGACAATAGTTATGCTTTCCTTGCTGCAGAGCTTCAAAAGTCTCAATTAATTCATTTTATTTATTTCCCCAAAGACCAGATTGAAAGTTCAGCTACAGAGAACGGAAATGCAGTCACAAAAATCCAAAAACTCGTAGTGGCTCAGTTTACATTCCAAGGGCCTTTTATTTAATTTACATCTACAAGACTGCAGCGAAAGAGAAAAAGAGGTAGTCATAATTTCTCAGGCCTCTAAAATTACCATGTGGCCACGCAGAGATGGAGGCTGAATGTTTTTGAGAAATGGAAAGTGAGAGGCATAGGAAAGAAAAGGGAATACTGAGAAAATAGAGAGTGATATTTAGCATACAATGGTCTTGACACCCATCTCTATCTTTGAAGCAATAATATTACAGTTCGGGCTGTTTACCAGCAGGTGGAGGGTAAAAGAGATGCCCACACTTTCATTGTTCCCCCTTTCCACTTTGCTGAATGGATGACTTGGGTTTGGGCAAGGGTTTCCTTTTTCTGAGACATTCTGCTCCCCTGTCCCCAGAGCAGATCATATTAACATTTTATAAAATCAAGCTTTCCTGCATTTAAATAGTTGTGGTTTCCCAACTGGTTCCAGTATCTCAGAGGGGGAATTCAAATCTCCGTCCATTATTCAAAGTCAAATTGCTTTCTGCACTGCTTTACGTACGGTAGAGAAGTGAGCAATGTCACATTGTGTGTGTATGTTGGGGTCAGATTGTGTGTGTGTATGTGGGTGCCTGTTGGGGAGTGGGGGGCATATCGCTTACAGAGCTTTCACAGGTTCCCACCTACAGAGGGCTCAAGTGATGGAGGCATAGAAGGGCAGAGGAATGTGACTCATTCTCACCTTCTCAGCACCGTGTGGTCCAGTTCCCTGAATCATAAGCAGGTGTCCTTACTGCTCTTTTTCCATTATTCTAGTTTTCTTCCCTTCCTCCCTCCCTCCTCTCTATGGTTTTTAAGCCTGAGAAACAGAGAGTAAACACAGGAGCTGAGGTTCAGTCTGACCCCAAATGAGGAGAACAGTCAAGGCCCCTGCATTAGTCTCTGCATAGAGCTGAATAAAGGTAACATTTTAGGATGTCACATTCTCAAAGCTAGTGTAAAAAGATAGGGCATTTGATCATTCATTTGGGGTTTTGACGTGTGTCCAAATACCTCTGACTTTTGAAAGAAACATCACACCAGCTCCTGCATAAAGCCTCTGAGGCCTGGGATGAGGCTGAAACTTAGTCCTCTGTTGTTATGAAAACCAAAGGGCCAGGATCAGTTTCCCCTCCACAGCATATTTTATTGATAGGAATATGCAACCATTTGTAAGACGTTTAAATCTGGAGTGAAGTTATTGGAGCATTTTGTGTCAGAGCAACATGTTGAACCAGAAAGACCATGACCATGTTTTAGCCAAGGTAACTATTATTTTAGAGGGACATACCTCAAACAAACCTGCATTAGTCACAGCTAATGCACTGAAAAAATAAAAGACTGTCCATCTGGTTAATTTGATCTCAGGTTTTTACACATCTCATCCACTAAAACCCCATTTTTTAAAAAAGTTTGGTGTTACAGTGGAAAAACAAAAGAAGTTAAGCATGAAGAGCTCAACGTGGGCTTATGCCTGAGTTTTCACATTGATTAATTTTAACATATATTGGCCCACCCGAGACAGCATAGCAGAGTCATTTTCAGAACAATTTTCATTACATCTCCTGAGTAAACATTTACTCAAGCTGATGTCAATTCAATTTGTCTGCTGGCTGATAAGGGGTAGCTAGCAGTGGAATTTTTAGACATATAGGCATCGGTGAAATAACAGAAGACCTAATAGCAGTGTTGATATTGTTAATAAAGGTAATGGCAGAAAAGGCTGGCGATGTCAGCAGCCCCAGCTTCAGAGGGAGCTTGGGGAGTCTTCAGTTGCAGAGACATATTTAAACTATAGCAGTGATCACACCTGGGTGGATCATGAAAATGGAAATCCTTTTAGTGTTAGTGTGTATTTTTTTTAGTTTGCCTGCCTGCCAACCTGCCTCTAGTTAACCTTTTGAGAGACTGTGATTGGTCAATCAGTCTTAGAAAAGTAAATCCATGCGAATAGTATTTTCCCATTTGGCAGACACAGGGGTAGTTGACAGGGATGGAAATCTAATCTGTATATACAAAATAGAGCCAACAGTCATGGATTTAAATATATTTGTAAATAGTTTTCAATATTCAAAGTAATTGAAAAAACCTCAACTGTGCTTGCAGGCATTTGAACAATCTCCAAAATCAAGCTTTGTCTCAGAATTAAGATAACATTTACTGTATGATAGCTCCTCACTATGACATGTTGCCCTGAGCTCTAGTTGCCAGTTGCCTCACTAATGTTGGAAGAAAATACAGACTGGACCCATCTAGCCATGGGAATGTCAGCTGTTCAGGGTTACATGTTGTTTATCAGATAAGGTACACACACAATCAGGCAGCGGAAACTGACACTGCTTAAACTGTATCAAGCTCTCACATACATGTGCACACCTGTGTATATACATATGTATACATGCATATTGTCTTTCATACCTATAATTACACATAGTCTTTTATTGAGCACATATACACAATCCATCTGACATATACACAGGTGCCTCCTGCTCTGAGAAGCCAGTGCCAGACTTTGGTTCAGCATACCAAGACATTTTATTTATTTTTTCTTCTTTTTCCATCATTCCGACAACATTTTTTGAAATGGTTATCGAGTTCATCTCCATTCTCCTCCACGAGGAGTGTAAATCAAAGGGAATATGACACAAATTCAACCATGCAAATGTATTCCAGTGTACCATATAAGTACCTTAAATATTCATTTCTGTATGCCGTCATGTGTATTGAATATCACAGGTGAAAAAAAAAACCACCCTCTGTACTTTAGCAACGCAGTTCTTGGAATTCTCTATGGAGACTTAGCGGAGTTTCCGCTTCGGTGGCTCTGTGTTGGGGTTGCGGGTGCACCACTCTGTCAGGCACAATTATGAGACGTTGATTCCAGGAAGACCTGTGTGGCATTTTATACATGATGTAAGCTACAGTTACCTCATACATTCCTTCCAAAAGTACAAGCCTGCATATTTTAATGCATACAGATATTGTTAACATATAGCCTTATAAATGCTACCTTGTTGACAATTCCATGAATTTTGTAAGTGTCTATCAAGTACTGTACTTCTGGCAAAAAGTTGGATTGTCACAGCCACACTCACACACACACACACATACACACACACACACACACACACACACACACACACACACACACACACACACATACACACACACATACGGTCACACATGAATGTTGTCATCCTTCAGGTGTGCTGCGAAAAGCTCCTGCCACCACTGATCTATCAAGAGCTGAGTTTTGCAGGTGGTCGAGGGAACTTGAGAACCTGTTTTAGTTTACACAGGAGCACCAGACACATAAATGCTAATTTTGGCACAATATGAGAGAAATGGCAAACCAGTCATCACATAATGTGAGAACACTCACATAACCTGATTGTTATTCAGTCTGATGAACAGCTCCAGGACGTCAATGCTAATGGTCTTCTCATAGCCCACAGTTGCCTGGTGTTTATTTATGATGCGGTCATCTAGTGTTGTTATGGAGATGAGCCATCATCTTTCCGTGTTGGTGGTCCGTTTCTGACGAGAAGAGGAATTAAGGGTTGTCTGAAATGAGAGAAATTTAAGGTTGTAACGTAGACACAATACAAAATCACTTCATCGTTCGCCGTTCCAGGCAGGGATTTCCCCCGTGACTTCAAAGGGTTCGGAAAGTATCAATAGTTGATGATTAGCAGACCACTGCAGTTGCTTCATACTGTATGTGTAACTGGGGATCCACAGAACTGAAGAAGTACCTGTCGAGCAATAAAAAAAGCTTTAACATAATCCTACTGCTAATGAGTAAGTACAGTAACACTGATGGGGCACACAACAGTTGTTTTAATTGTACTGGAGCTTCAGTTTTTAGTTGAGAAAAACTGAGGGATACATAAGACACCACTAGTGTCTATCGGAGGAGGCAAGCCAAGTCTACTTTATTTGTATAGTGCAATTCATACACAACATAAATTTAAAGTGCTTAGAGTGGCAAATAAATACATTCAGGACAGAACCTTAAAATAATTATAAATATGAATTAAAGGTAGATGTTAAAGTCATAAAAATGAAAGAGTTTAAGCAATAAAAGAGCATTAAAAGTCAAGAAAATAGACTAATTCAGAGAAACTTAAAATAAATAATATGGTTTTCAGGCCTTATTCAAAAGAACTGACAGTTTAAGCAGACCTCAGATGTTCGGGAATTTTGTTCCACAGGTGAGGAGCATAATAGCTGCTTCACTATGTCTGGGAACACACACTAAACCTGTCCCTGATGAAATGAGGGCTCTGGATACATCATATAGAGATAGTAAGTTCAGAATATATTTCAGTCTGAGACCATTCAGTGGTTTGTAGACCAAGGGTAAGGTCTTGAGCTCTATCTTTTGACTAACAGGAAGCCAGTGTGGTGATAATAATAATAATAATAATAATAATAATAATAATAATAAAGACCTTTATTGTCCCACAGTGGGGAAATTTGTGAGGCCTGAAATTTGAGGGCCTGTGTAATCTCGTCCAGTTTCCTGAATGCTAATTGGGAATATGAAAACATATCTTTCAGTAGACCGAGTCCAGCATCTTAAGAAAAGAATATCTGGTGCCTTTGTAGAAACCAGTATGATTTTCATACATAAAGACATCCGCTGGTATGCTACTGATGAGTAGCAGTTAGTTTCAGTAGTCACAGAGCTCAATGTTACCATATAAGGCAACTTGAAGGGATGCAAAGAACCACATTGGACATGTTGTGTCTTTGTGTCCTCATAAACTATCCAAGAGAGCCATTCCTTCATATTTCCTGTAAGCTCTCTAGGAGGGAAAACAAATATCTCTGATCATTTCTTCTGCGTTCAGGGGTTGTGAGCAGCTGGCTACATGGAAAATGAAAAGGACAAAATATTGATGCTTAACCTTCATCCTCCTGTGACTCCATCCAAGTGCAGATGCTGGAATTTAGCCATTGTTAACTAGCTTGTCCTTTTTCAGAAGTACTCAGACTCTGTCCGCAGAGAGCTGGCATTGCGCTCGGAGTTCAACCCACCTCATGCCCTCAGCTGGGATAGGCTCCAGCTCCCCGTGACCCATCACAGTGGATTAAGCGGTAGAAGATGAATGAATCAATGAATGAATGAATGAACTCAGATTCTGTTTGAGAAGTGGGTTTGTTTGCCATCCTATCTCATTTTATGACTTATAGAAACTTCCTGTTAGGGTTTAATTCTTCCTCGGTGTTGCCCTTAGCCTTAGAGGTAAATGTCACGGTTGGTTATGAGAATGACAGAAAAACCCAGATATGTATTCAGCATATTTTTTTCATTCAGACGCTTATTTTTTTTTTGTGATGTTGAAATAGTCATTATATTATTCAAAGATGGACTTAGTGGTTGTTGTTTTTTTACTATTAAGGAACCTTCAAAAACACTAATTACATTGCTGCTGCAGCTAAGAGTTGAGGGTGCATAAAAATCTAGATGTAATGAATATGCTGGCTCATAAATCCCAGTTGTTTACAGTGTCTTCTCTTACAGGTACCATGCAACCTGGAGTACTGGGATGAGCTCCAACAGGCCTTTGTGCTGTACCGGGAGTTCAGTCTGTCAGAGAGCAGTGCTTGCCAGCTGCAGCTGCCCAGCCTCAGCCTCAATGACAAGAAAAAGGAGCTGGTGATTTCAGACCTGTGGAGAATAGTTCTCAATAATAACGGAGAGGGAGGAGATGAACAGAGGTCAGGGGAAGATCTGCTCATGTACTGTTTTCTACATTTTGGTGTGCCTTTGTGCATTTTTGAGACTGAATGTGGTGTGTACTTGTCTATACTTAGGATCTTGTTAAAAAGACATGTATGCCTGCTAAGAAAAATCTGTGTGATATGGCTCTAGTGTACTTGTGCCGTCCAGTGTGAGAAAAAGAAGAGAGAGCACCCAGGCCATGAGCTAGCAATGTGTCCCTCGCCCCACATCTGGTGTGCAGGAATAGGGAGCGGGCTTGGAAGACATTCAGATCGGCCTAATGAGATTTCCCAGCTCACCAAGTGCCTGTCAGGACCCATCCGGATTCCTTCCTGCTTACCTTGAGTGTATCTAATCGAGGGGAAGCTCATGGGAAGTATGAGGCGTAAAGCCCCCTTTGGGTCGGCTCATTAGTTCTTAGGCCTGGCCTGGGTTGGGTTGGGATGGGTTAGACTGGGCCTGCCAAGCACTGTAACACCTCAAAAAGTCCCTTCCTGTTGCTACTACTTCTCCTTCTCTTCAACCCATGTCTCATGCAGCATCCTGTTACATCTTATGTGCTTCACCTATATTTTGTCCTTCTGTCATTTTCTCATTCCTTCTTCGTGTTATGTTGTTTTTTCTCTCTCCCCTTTTGCTTCCTCTTGGGATTTAGAGAACTTTTAGTGGAAGAGAATTGCCAAGCCCACATTCTGTGTGGCTTAGAAAGCTCCAGAGGAGTAAAAAGGGAGGTTTAAGAAAACATGTAAGAGAAGAAACAGAAAAAACTCTACATTACCAGATACAGTGTAAAGCAAAATATACATCTGTGTTTCATTACAATCATACTCCATACACTACATTTCCTTTATGTTTAAATTATTTGTCTTTTTTGATCAAAATTGATTTCCCTTTCCTTGCTCACTCGTTTCATCTTCCTTACTTTAGTTTCCACCAGAAAAATAACTTGGCTGCCCTGCCAACTGGAAGTAATGAAAATTGTCAACATATGATGCTTATCTTTTTAAGGAGCACTCGGCTACACCAGTGTTTTGCAGGTTTTGAACATTTCCTGCTGGAGTTTTTATGGTGGATCATGGTAGCAGCAAATTATAGAGCAAATGTTCATTCACTTCAATTACATTCCATGCAACATCATCAACCATGACATGCAATTAATGTCCATGTAGAGATTCTGGTGGAAACTGTGGCAGTAATAATGCACCTAATTTCCCAGCCTCGGGCAGCGAGAATGCCCTAAGTGCAGTGTTGTTCCCTTTCAATCCTTTTGTCTGAATGATGGTAATGTTCGGCTTACTCTAGATATGTGATGTGGATGTCGAACAATTTGTAACTCACTGGGCAAGAGACAAAAGGATTCAGCCACAAATAAAAACCAAACTACAAGGGTTTTTGATTTCACAGCTGTGCCTTTCCTTTGGATGCTAAAAAACCACTTTGATAGATAACTAAAAAGGGTTTTCTAGACCTTCATGGTCATGTTTTATGCATTTTCATCCATGATAATCATAGCTGCCTTAGTTTGATTCTGTCCTGGGCCATTTACTCTCTCATGCTCCTCCCTTCCCACTTTCAGAATAACAGTGACCTTTGTCCATGTATCATGTACAATGAAATTAATAAATAAAAAGCAATACCAAATAGATAGAAACGGTGTTTTCAAAAACAGATTTTATACATCTTTAATCAATAATATGATGCTGCAGAAGGATGTTGCTATCAGGTGTCTACAAAATAAAAGCAAAGTCTTATAAAAATAATCAAAACACAAAACACTGAATCTTTTCTTCTCCAGTTTGGACAGTGACTGTGGCTCCCAGTTTCCCTGTGATCAGTTGGTATCTCCGATGGCATTGGCTGCCTGCACCCGTGTGGACTCCTGCTTTGCACCCTGGTTTGTGCCCTCTCTGGGTGTGTCCCTACAGCTAACACAGCTGGATGTTCACCTCTGTCATCACCTTGAACAGCTGGGCACAGGTAGGACACAGGAATAACAGCAGCAAAGTACTTTTGACTCCACTGTTATTGTGTTAGCCAACACAAATATCTGTGTCGGTAAAGCACTTTTACAACCCCCTATTTGATTGTCGTCGAGAAAAACATTTCAAATTACATTTATAATTAATGGCATTTCTTTGACTCTTTTTGACACCTCTGGTAA
Organism: Antennarius striatus; assembly: GCF_040054535.1. Lineage (NCBI taxonomy): Eukaryota > Metazoa > Chordata > Actinopteri > Lophiiformes > Antennariidae > Antennarius > Antennarius striatus. The sequence continues at coordinate 3,555,350 of NC_090784.1, read as the reverse complement.
TGCATGCATTACTTTTGTTTTGAACAATATACACAAACAGTACAGTGATTTTTAATGGACTTGTCTTCACATTTAGCCCCAGAGGACAAGATAGTTGTTCCTTCTTATAGAAGGAGCAACTATCTATGGGTAATTTTTTATTGAAAATACCCACAGTCCAATCTCTAAATACAGATATCATCTTTCTCTTTTAGTTCCACCTCGACAACTTCGTCCCTTCCTGCCAGACAGGAAGTTACCTCTGGAGCAACAGTTTTTGGTTATGAGTGCCCGGCAGCCACGGGTGCTCCTGCGCCAGTGGAGCAATGGACCACGCCACTGTCAAGAGTTTAGCTTTTCTACCAAGCTAGGCTGCAAGCTACTGGAGTACCGAAACCTCACACACCTTCAGCTCTTCCAGCCTTGTGTACTGCAGGTAATATTCAGCTTTTTGTTTTATGTCTGTTGAGATTTTTGATCAGGAAATGTGAAAACAAATTTATTTGGACTTCATTTTGTTGTGTGTTTTAGGGCCAGGCTACAGCCACAAGCTGCCCTCAGAATACTACGCTGGATGTCAATGTGTTTGTTAACCCAGTGTTTCTGAATATCAGCCAATATGCAATCCACACTTTGGACACTGCCCTGCACAGTTGGCAACAGGTAACAAGATTTTCAGCTAAAGGGACTAAAATACACCTTTATTAGACCTACTCTAAGTAACGCAATCAAGTAGAGATAAGAATACTACTTCTACTACTGTTTTTAATTTGTATTCTCCAGTACTGATCTTTCAATACACAACTAATACTTTGTCAAGGACTTCTGATTCTCTATTGAAGATGCTTCCTTATTCTTCCAATTTTGTAGTATTATTTTTTTCAATTTGGAGAGGAAAAAAAGTCTGAAAACTGGTCGGATATCTCATCCCCTCCATATCTTGAAAAATGCACGTTCTTGGTATTGTTGTTTGTGCCTGAAAATGTACAAAGGAGTTCTTTGGAAACGTTTCTGTATTGCTTGAGGAACCACATTCAAAGTGAACAAAGGTGATATTTATAGCTTCATTCAAGATTCTGTATTATGATATTTACAGTGCGCCCACGTTCCTCACGGGTAATGCGTTCCAGGAACAACACGCAACGAATTCCACGATAGAACGAAAAACTATTTATCTTATTATTTACAGTAATGTAAACATTTATGAACCCTCCCCATACTGATATTAAACCACCTTCTATCTGTATTACCTTTTCCCACACTCTTATCAACTGTTTAAAGCACGTTTGTGTCTCACGTAATTCCGAGACTAACAGAACGTAGCGCACTTCCGGATGCTGTCAGCCAAGAGAATGTGCGTACGGTATCAGGTGACTGCCGACCAAAAATCCGCGATGAGGTGAAGTTGCGACCGTTGATGTGTGAATGCGCGAGTGCGCACTTTATTCATTTGTACATTTACGCAGTGGGCTACATTTAGACTTTTACGATAACAAGGGATTTTCCCTGTTGTTTGATGGTTAGCACTTGCATATAGCTGTTACAGTATTTTTGCAGCATGGGAATAGTAAATCCATAGAGGAAATCCACATGTACAGCTAGAAAATATGCAGAAAGACGGTCTTTTTTCCCGGATGGAGTATCAGCTAAACAAACTTGCAAAAAAGTGTGGTTCATGAAAATGGTTTCGATTACATGTCAGCGCTAATAAAACTTGCAGGATGGAACTGCATTTCAGCTTTGTATAAACTCTGACAGTGCGTCTGTTCTTGGGCTTTTAGTCCTGTGGTCCTCATCATCTCTCAGTTCTCAGCTCTCAGCACTGTCTCTGGTAGCCAGGATATTTGTGTGTGAAGTGATGCCCGTGAAAACACGGTAAAACTTTAGTGGTGACACCTGCCAAAACTGCATCTGGCTGTAGTCATCCACCCACTTGTCTACTGTACACACACACACACACACACACACACACACACACACACACACACACACACACACACACACACACACACACACACACACACACACACACTGGCTGGCCTTTATGTCCTATCGTGGACCTGCTCTGTTCAGCTGTGGCTGAGCAGAGCAGGTCCATATACTGGCCTCTGGAGATATGAGGTGCTCTCATGGCTTCACTTGCATAACGACTCTTGCTGCCAGGTGACAAAAATAGTACAAGTGGTTTTCTAGGACCAGCTGCAGTTTTTCACCTGTGGAAAATAAAATTAAGCAAGTTGCAGTAAAGTGATTGTTCTGGTTAATGGTTTAATTTCTTTGTTTTCACCCTTTGGCATTATTGACGCAAAAGCTCTTAACCAGGCGAACATTATAGACCCTTGGCTCCATTATTGCATCATGTAGTGCAGATCAGAGAATGTACCCTATTCCTTTTGCTTAATGTAGTCATAAATAAGTCTTTAGAGAATTGGATGTGTTTTACTGAATGGTCATAGTGCAGCTGTACTTGAGTGTTTTGAACATTTTTGTATCCATAGTGGGCTTTGCCCAGCGTTAGGTTATTCGACGGTCGTAAGCTCTTAGCCAAGGCTTTTTTGATAATGATTGAGTGATATATTTGGCTTTCTGAATAGCGTCAGTGCCCAGTATTTTGAGAGCCAAAATAAAGGCGTGCAATGCTCATACATGCAAATACAGACAAAATATACTTCTTGCGCATTACACAGTCTTAACCTATGACAGACATACTCACAATCATACATAAACCCAGAATACTGAATTCACATTGGTCCACTGTTAGAGGACTAATTCCTAAAATGGTTTTGCCTGCTTTATTGAATTGATTGTTCTCAACAGCAGCAGCCTTGTAACTTTAACAGAACTCTTTTAACTACCTCCAGCTTCCACCACTTTGCTGAGCACAAAGGAAAACCCCACCACAATTATAATGCTAGTGTGCTGCATGTGGGTATAATAATTCAGGAGTAATTTGTAGAAATATATCTAGAACAAAAGACTGACTCTTTAGTAACAGCCTTAAGTAACTCATCCTCTTCATCGAAGTTCTAAAAACTTAGATTGTGGTGTGTATATTTGTCTCTTTTTTCAATGAAACAGGATGTATGTTCCTCAGGGAAAAATGTCGAGTGGGTACAACCAAGCACGAGCTGCCTGGTGGTGTGGTGTAAAGCTGGGATGGATGTAAACTACTGGCCAACTAATGTAAAGCCTTACTTTGATCTAATAGAGGCTCACATTCCAGACTCATGCATGCATAGAAAACTTGATCCGAACTGAGAACCTAATCACAAACAGTTGTAAACGCTGACGGGCTCTGTCCTTCCGCAACAGAAGGATGTATCCTAATGTGTGTAATTGTTTCAGTGATTTTCACGTTTCCTGGTGTCAAGGCTGGCAGGAGGGCCTGTTGTGATGTGGCCTGTATGGTCAGCATTGAACCATAGAGAAGATTCCTCAACAACCACACAATTGAAACCTCACGACCCATGCATGGCCAGACCAGACCGCCACAACCGGAACTGATGGAGTACTTCCAAATGCCTGCCAATAATTACAAATAAAAGACATTTGTGGTTGTAATTTATTCTTATATTGCCATAAGTTGTTAGGATATACACTTGTAGTAATGGTGACATCACCAAGGCCTTTCAGTACATTTAATGGGAAAATTGATAAATGATGAAACAACAATGATACAGGTAAGCACAGGAAGAGAAATGTTACAAAACACAAGATAGGCAAATAAATAACAGAATAAAGAAAACATTTAAGAGGGAATTGGAAGACAGTAAGTGAAAAAATAGGACTAAGAAAAATTTGATACTATTTTGACAACCTTGAACTGGTAGTTTTTTATGTGGAGGTCTAGTTTAAAGTCTGTGAGCCATGAACCCCAATGTCAATGTGAACGCTAGAAAGTCAGCTTCTAATGTCTTTGAAACATTCACAAATATATAGTAAACTTTTTTTTTACATTAGTTTAGATACGCTGGTTAAGTCTGACAGAATATACATTTTATTATCAGCTACGATATATTTCATCTCTAATAATAGTCATTATTTCCGAGTCAGTACATTTTTCTTGTCTCCTTTCCCTCAGCTGTCTGTGTAGGTTCTCAGTTATCCAGGTCATGGTTATCCAAGCTGTTTAAGTCAATCCATTGGACGTTAAGAAAGTTCTTGAAGATGTTTCGTCTCTCATCCAAGAGACTTCTTCAGTTCTGAAGGTGGCTGGTCTTGTTCGAGCTCTGTGGGCTGTGGTCCATGCTATTCACATTCCAACGACCGTCGTTGAAACCCGTCTGGTCCTCAACGATTGTTGATGGGTGTGTCAAAGAGGGTTGTTGAAATGCGAGTTTTGCCTTTGTATGCTAATGAGGGTCATTAGCATGAGACACATCACCTGGATTAATCTGCTGAGACAACTTTTTGGGAGTTTCGAAAGGACATGGTTTTAAATGGGAGAAAGTTGATGTCACAGACCACCCCTAGTTCAGAGATGGCTTCTCCACTTTGACATGGATGGCTTCTTTCACTCCTCTCTCAAACCATTTATCACCCCTGTCCAAGATCTGAACATCGGTATCCTGAAAAGAGTGTCCCTCTTCCTTGAGGTGAAGGAAGACAGCTGAGTCCTGTCCTGATGTGTTGGCTCTTCTGTGTTGAGCCATGCACCTGTGTAGTGGTTGTTTGGTTTCCCCTATGTAGACATCTGAGCATTCCTCGTTGCATTTAACTGCATACACCAGATTGCTCTGTTGCCTGGCTTAAAATATACAAGAACCTTGTGTTTGTTGAAGATCCTCCATAGCTTTTCCGACACTCCAGACAAATATGGGATCACTATACCCTTATGCTTGCTCTCTTCCGTCCTCACTGGGTTATTCTCCTTTCTGGATCTTGTGTGAGCTTTCACAAAGTCCAGTCAGGATATCCACAGGTTTTCAGTGCCCCTTTCAGGTGTTGGTGTTCTTTCACCTGGTCTTGGATACTGGTTGGTAGCTTCTCAGCCCTGTCTTGCAGGGTCCTGATGACGCCAAGCTTGTGCTTCAGTGGGTGGTGAGAGTCAAAAAGCACATACTGGTCCGTGTGAGTTGGTTTCCTATATACCCCAACATACAGACTTCTGTCATCTTTTATGCCGACCTCGCAATCCAAAAAGGGCAAACTGTTGTCCTTTAGATCCTCTCTGGTGAACTTGATGTTGCTGTCCTCCAAGTTGATGTGTTCGGTGAAAGGTTGCACCTCGCGGATTTTGGTCTTGACCCATGTGTTGTCCACATACCGGAACCAGTAGCTTGGTGTTGTTCTGTTGAACGAGGTTAGGGCCTTGTATTCCACCTCTTCCATGTACAAATTGGCCATGTTAGGAGACATCGGCAAGCCCATGGCACATCCGTGTTTCTGCCTATAGAAACACAGATGTGCCTCAGCTGTAAGCTCCAGTCAAGTGTCACCAACAGTCTTAACTCCTGTCATCCGCTGAGGCTTCAGTTATATTCTTTGTAACTGAAACACCAGTGAGATGACTGCAATGTTATCCATGAATAGAGATTCCTTCATTTGTTTGTGAAATAATGAAATGGAAGTAGATAATACTTTTTTCTTGTTTACCTCTTCTGTTAGCTCAGTATGAACCCAGCATGAAAGCTCCAGATTAACCTCAGGCCCCCTGTCTCCATTCTTGATTCTTGGTCCCCAACCCCACTTTCAGTCTTTGTGCCCCACAGCCCCCAACCCAGGGAAGTGGCTTTAGTGGGAAGCCACACAAAAGCCCAGTAGTATTTATGCACTAAGCTTTCTCACAGAACACTCACAGGCTGTTACATGTGCTATTGAGTCAACAGGAATTTGTCTCCCAGCTATGCCTTCCCTCCATGTCTCCTATTTTACAGTTATATTTATTCTTCTTTCTCTTCTCCAGGAAAAAAGGTGATGGAGTGATGAGTTTCTCTTTGTAGCACACGTTTTTCCAAGTGCCATCTACTTTGTGATACTGTTTATCGAAAAGTGATTCTGATTCAGAATATTGTGTTATTTTTTCATTTAACAGGATTCACTATTTTCTCCATGTAGTCGTATTTCATTAGTGTTTCGCTTGTTATTTTCAGTCTTTCTTCCAGTCATTTTATTACACCATGTAATTTGTACACCTGCCACTCAGCCATACAGATCCGGGCTAGAATCTGACTAAGGTAACAGAATGTGGATGTGTTAGAGGAATAGATACTTTAATTCTGTTGTATGTTGAACTTTAACAAGGCAGATGTGTTGAGGGTTTAATGTCTTTGTCTCAATATTTTTCCATATAAAATCCCTGAATACCCAGGGAATTAATATTACTACAGGGAGGTTTTCTTCTGTGTGTATCATTTGCCCAATGAACTGAAACAGAAAGATGATACCATCAAAGAACGCAATCGCGTCTTCAGACAGCAGCAGGAAGTTTATAATCAGAGTGACAGAGTCAAAAAGGAAACACAGATAGTGTTCCCCTATAAACCTGGAAAGGATTGAACCTACTGTTACAGCTGTCCCATCCATATTTTAGTTTTCTACCTCTCTCTCACATCTATCATCAAGTGCTCTCTTTAATGGTGTAAACTTTCCCATCCATTTTCAACAGCATCTACAACCCCAGGACCCTGAACGTGCTTTGCAGTCACACTGAGAGCTTTCACTTCCAGCCTCTTTTACCCATGAATCCCCTGCCATTTAAACTGCACAGCAGGCTGGGGTCCTTCTTGGTAGGGATAGTTGAGAAGTTATTGAGAAGCTGTCTGAACCACTGTCGTGTGTTAAGAGTTAGGGAGGGGTGTGCAGGATAGATCCCATCAGGGCCTGAGAGCTTTTGGAAGGAGCTCAAATAAGAGTTAACACATACACTTGCACCCACACACTCGCTATCTAAACCATGTGCACACTCTGTGCTGTTTTGAAATTGTGTACTTGAATTCCGGTATGCTAGAGAGTTGACACACTCCCCTCTGTCTTTTAAAGTAGTGCTTTCAGTTGCAGGCCAGCAAGCTCTTTGCTCTTGCATGCAAGGTGACGTAAGAGTGGACAGCATCCCTGTACTACTCTCGTGGATAGAGTTTTTTGTGGCTCTTTCTCATCGACCCATTACTGTAGGTGGGACAGACTCTAACCGCAATATAATGAGGAATTTCACTGAAAGGAATGCCTATTTAAAGGTTTACTTTGTTCCAAACATTGAAAAACATTAGGAAAAACTGTACACAAATGAGTTCTCATTTCAAATGAGTTGACATCTCATCTTTTTTTCTCACCAATGACCAACATTTATTTGCCTAAAGAGGGATGTGGAAAAAGTTGAAGTTTTGCTAGAAAGAATCTCCTTCAGGTAATGTGGGACCGACAGGTAGATTTGGTCCCTGAAGCCCAGCCGAAGTTACTGAAGGCTGGATAAATGTCAATCTGATATGATTCACTTCTTTGTATTGCTCCCACAGATGATGTAAGTCATATCTTTTTCCTACTGCCTGACAGCTGCACCACCATGATCATTTTTAAAAGAATATATGCATTGTTGACACCTGTATGTGTGCTTGTACACAAGCTTCACACATCGTGTACTGTACATTATACCCCGAACATACATGTTTACACATGAAGGTATATGTATGCTCCCTTATTCTCAAGCTCTCTTTCTCATGCCACTGCTATTCTTTCTCCTTCACTTCAATCATCCACCCATGCCTCCACCCTTCACCCCTATGTGTTTTCCCAGAATGGGAACCCAGATGCGGAGGAGCTGGTCTACAGCCACTATGTGATCTGTAATGACACCCATGAGATGCTGCGCTTTGGCCAGGTGGACACGGATGAGAACGTGCTGCTGGACAGCCTCCATAGCCACCAGTACAGCTGGAGGTCCCACAAGTCCCCTCAGGTACTGCATGCACACACAAAGTCCTGGTACTGGTAAATGTCTGCTGCTATTACAGTGCTGTTGTTTATCTCGCCATCCATCTATATTCCACTGCTTATCGGTAGTAGGGTCGCGGGCTCAGCAGTTTCAACAGGGAGCCCCAAACTTCCATTTTCTCGGCCACATCCACCAGGTCTGACTGAGGGATCCCAAGGTATTCCCAGGCCAGTGTTGACATATAATCCCTCCACCTGGTTGTGGGTCTGCCCCGAGGCCTGCCCTCATCTGGATGTGCCAGGGACACCTCCCTAGGGAGGCATCCACACCAGATGCCCAAACCACCTCAGTTGACCGCTTTCCACGCAAAGGAGTAGCGGCTCTACTCTGAGCCCCTCATGAATAGCAGTGTTTCTCACCCTTTCTCTAAGGGAAACACCAGCTATCCGCCTGAGAAACCCATTTCTGCCGCTCGTATCCACAATCTCGTTCTTTTGGTCATGACCTATCGCTCATGACCATAGGTGAGCATAGGATGAAAGACTGAACGGTAGATGGAGAGCTTTGCCTCTCGGCTTAGCTCCCTCTTTGTGACAACAGTGCGGTAAAGCGACTGCAATACCGCTCCTGCTGCCCCAATTTTCCGTCCAATCTCACGTTCTATTGTTCCCTCACTTGTGAACAGGACCCCAAGATACTTAAACTCCTTCACTTGTGGAAGGACCTCATTCCCCACTCGGAAAAGGCCATCCTGCTAAGGGCCATGGCCTTAGATTCGGAGGTGCTGATCCTCATCCCCGCCACTTCACACTGGGCTGCAAACCAGACCAGTTAGTGCTGCAGGTCACAGGCCAATGACACAAACAGGACCACATCATCTGCAAAAACAGTGATGCAATCCTTAGCCCACCGAACTGTAAACCCTGTTCACGACGACTAGGCCTCAATATCTTGTCCATGAAAATCACGAACAGAATTGGTGACAAAGCGCAACCATGGCGAAGGCCAACAACCACTTGTAACAAGTCCGATTTACTGCCGAGGACCCGAACGCAGCTCTCACTTTGGGTGACCAGCTCTCACTTTGGATGGCCCTGAGAAGAGGCCCCTTCTCCCCATACTCCCGCAGTACCTCCCACAGTATATCCCTGGGGACCCGATCGTACACCTTCTCCACAAAACACATGTATGCACGTGTCTGTCCACAAAACACATGTAGACTGGATTGGCATACTCCCAAGCCCCTTCTAGGATCCCTGTGAGAGTGAAAAGCTGGTCCGTTGTTCCACGACCAGGACGAAACCCACATTGTTCCTCCTCAATCTGAGGCTCGACAATCGGCCGGACCCTCCTTTCCAGCACCTTGGAGTACACTTTCCCAGGGAGGCTGAGGAGGGTGATGCCCCTGTAGTTGGCACACACCCTGTGGTCTCCCTTTTTAAAAAGAGCAACCACCCTTGTCTGCCACTCTTTCGGCACTGTCCCAGACTTCCACACAATGTTGAAGAGGTGTGTCATCCAGCCCCTCAACACCCAGAGCCTTCAGCATTTCCAGGCGAATTTCATCAACACCCGGGGCTTTGCCACAGTGAAGTTGTTTGACTACCTCGGTGACTTTGCCCAGGGAGATTGACTCAAATCCCCCATCATCCTCCAGCTCTGCCTCTGCAACAGAGGACAGGTCAGTTTGGGTAGTTGGATTCAGGAGTTCCTCAAAATGTTCCTTCCACCGACCGACAACCTCCTCAGTCGATGTCAAAAGTGTCCCATCCTTGCCGCATACAGCTTGGATGGTCCCCACTTTCCCACTCCTGAGGTGTCGGACAGTCCTCCAGAACAACTTTGGTGCCGTCCGATAGTCTTTCTCCATGGCCTCTCCAAACTTCATCCATACCCTCTGTTTTGCCTCCATCACAGCCGAGGCTGCAGTCCTTTTGACCTGTCGGTACCCTGCAATTGCTTCAGGAAGCCTCAGGGACAACATGCCCCTGATGGCCTCCTTCTTCAATCGGACAGCTTCCCTGACCACCGGGGTCCACCACGGTGTTTGAGGGTTATCGGCCCTTGAGGCACCTAAGACCTTGAGACCACAGCTCTCATCTGCAGCTTCAGCAATGGAAGCTTCGAACATCGACCACTCAGGTTCGATGCCCCCAGCCTCCACAGGGATGCACGAGAAGCTCCTTCAGAAGTATAAATTGAAAGCCTTGTGGACAGAGTCCTCCTCCAGATGTTCCCAGTTCACCCGCACTACTCTTTTCGGTTTACCAGGTCTATCCAAAGGTTTCCTCTGCCAACGGACCCAACGCACCACCATGTGGTGATCAGTTGACAGCTCTGCCCCTCTCGTCACCGGAGTGCCCAAAAATATGGTCGAAGGTCAGATGATACGATCACAAGATCGATCTTTGACCTCCAACCCAGGGTGCTCTGGGCATCTGGGCATGAGCATCCTTGTGTTCGAACACGGTGTTAATTATGAACAATCCGTAACTAGCACAGAATTCCAACAACATAACATCGCTCGGGTTTAGATCAGGGAGGCCATTCCTCCCAATCGCCCCTCCAGGTGTCTCCATCATTGCCAATGCGTGCATTGAAGTCAGGAGAACAATGGAGTTTTTTTACCTCCCACAGCCTTAAGGCGTAGGGAGGCGACCCTCTCATCCACCGGGATAAACTTCAACACAGCGGCGCTCAGCAAGGGACTTGTGAGTTTCCCCATACCCGCCCGGCGCCTCACGCTCGACGCAACTCCAGAGTAAAACAAGGTCCAACCCTTATCCCTGAGTTATGCATGGTGGATAGCCCCACCAGATCCAACTGATAATGCTCCACCTCCAACACAAGCTCCGGCTCCTTCCCAGTCAGTGAAGTGACCTTCAACGTCCCCAAAGCCAGCTCCTGCCACCCGGGTCTGGTCAGTCGTAACCCCCTGTTGTCACTACCACCCATATGGCAGCGCACCTGACCCTATTGTTCTATCCTGCGGGTGGTGGGTCCACAGGGATGTGTGTATGTGTGTGTGTGTGTGTGTGTGTGTGTGTGTGTGTGTGCGTGTGTGTGTGTGTGTGTATCCACAATAAAACAATAATATCAGACTTCATACCACACATATGAACAGAATAAATAGCTACCTTTTTCTATGGAGCAAGATAGATAGTAAATAAAAATGGTAAAATGCTTATTGGTTGATATGCTTTAACCCACTGAATGTATAGCATGCTTTTTGTATACCCCACCTTTCTTTTTTTTGGCAATTTTCCTTTTGTGCTTGGCATTCATTGGCTCTGGCTAACTACTACTTCTCTTTTTGTGATGTAATCCCTTCCTCTCTTTTAGTTGGAGTTTCATTCAGAATTCGTTGCCATTTTCTGTCTCATTCATACTTGTTGGACTCTAAAACAGTTATGACACTCTAAAATTATTGTTCACGTGATTCCTTTTAGCAGATGTGACGTGATTGGTTGGGCGTCATGATTGATTGGGCGCTTGATTGACAGGTAATGGGTGGTGTTGGTGACAGAGTGACAGCGTGACACTTTTTCAAGTGAGTTTATTCAAATATGTAGGTGGGGATATGCAGTGGTACCTCTACTTATGAAGTTAATTGGTTCTGGAAGAAATTTCGTAAGTAGACAATTTCATAAGTAGAGATGCGTTTTCCATGCAAATGCCCTAATCCGTTCCAAGCCCCCCAAAATTCAGACATAAATGTTTTATAAAGCATAAAAATGCAATATAACATCTAACAAATAAATGTTACAATTAGATTATTACACAGTAAATGAAAGTTGTGCATAATGTAAAAAACAAAGAATATAGTAAAGAATAAAAATGATGGTCATTTACCTTTTAACTGCTGTCCTCATTGTTTTTTGCCCTCTTTGGTTCATGCGTTCTTGCCTCACCATGCCAAACAACAGAGTGAATACCAGTCCTCCTTTTGAACTTCTCCAACCACCCACGCCATGCCTTAAACTCCTTAAACTTCCTTTTGTTTTAATAACGTGGCAATTGTACATGCATTACGGCCATATTCTTTGGCGAGATCAACCAAACACTTCCCTTTTTTATGCTTTTCTATTATCTCTTTCTTTGTTTGTATGGACAAAAAAACTCTTCGTCTTTTCTTTTCCTCTTTTCTCCGTCACTTTCTTGCGGTCCATAGTGAATACTCTAAAAGTTAATAAATTTGCGTAAAACTATCAGAACACCTCATGGGTCGAGGGCCGAATGACGAGGATGCTGCTTAGACTAGTTACACACAGAGGTCCCTCTTAGCAAATGTGATAACAGGATGCTAGGTAATAGTCAATGGCAGAGCAGCTGAAAGAATGTTGCGTTCAGAAACCTTTGGGAGCTGCGAGTATCAGCCCATACTGTATTTTTACCTTTCGTAACTCGACATTTCTTTCGTAACTAGAGGCAATATTTTCCTGTTGAGGCATTTCGTAAGTATAAAATTTTGTGTGTAGAGACATTTGTAAGTAGAGGCACCACAGTATATAATTTTTATAATTTATAATTGTATTTAAAAAAATTAATTTAAAAAAAAAGTAGAGGTACCACTGTACATAAATTTAATATATATAAATATATATATTTATATACTGTATATATACACACACACTCATTAACAGACACGTGCATATTAGTGATACCTTTGTAACCTGTACAAACACACGTGTTTTGAGCTAATTTATACCTGAGTACACATGTACTGTATATATTACACGTACTACATTTGCACAAACACATAACAGTGTATAAATATAGCTAAGACACACAAGCACTCACTGATTGAGCCTAGAAACTGTCCACAGGCTCACACAGGGGTGTGTAAAGACACACCATTAGTGTGTATTCGCTATCTGTGTGCTTCTGTCAGAGACTTGAGACACTACCCTGACAGCATTGTTAAAGAAGATTGATTATATTTAACCCTTTGTGGCTTTGAGGTTGAGTTGAAGGTGGGCTGGCAATATGTGGCGTGTGTGTATGTGTGTGTGTGTGTGCGTGTCTGTGTGTGTGATGTGCATATGATGCAGGACCCCCATGTGTTTTGTGGCGAGTATGAGAAAGTCAAGCTTGAGAAAAGACATGGCCATAATTGCTCACAGTAAGTCAGTAAGTCAAGTTGTATTAATCATTGGCCTTGGTTAATCTATGCTTTTACCTCACTTTAGCTTGCAAGCACACACACATACACATACACACACACATACACACACACACACACACACACACACACACACACACACACACACACACACACACACACACACACACACACACACACACACACACACACTCACCATCATTTGAAGAGTGATAATCTCGAATATTAGCACAGTAAAGACTACATTTCATTTTAACAGTGAGTCAAAATGACCTCTGTTTTCACGGATGTTTTTGGAAGAGAGATTGTTGGAACGGGCCAAATGTCATCATAGGTGGGGAATGTGATTCTGAGATGAATTTTTCATGTGCTATTTTATCTGTTTTTGTTGTACATGACATTTCTGTTCTCAAGATAAAAATGATTTGTATAACTAAATAAATAAGTAATGCAACGTTTGATGAATTCCTGCCAATGTGTGTGCTTTACCAAATTGCAGCACACACACTTCTAATTTAATTTAGGGGTTATAAAAATACTGATACTGATAAGAGAAAGGCTTGGATTTCTTTAATGACTTTTTGGTCTTGCGAGTGTGTTTTTTAGGTCTTGCAAATAACATTCCAGACTGCGTATAAATGACTCTTCTGTTTTGCTTTGATCCCATGATGCTTTTTATGTTTAAAACAACTGACCACCACTCCCCAGACCTTCCCATTCTGTAGCAACCTTTCTACGGTTGTCTTCTTTAACCTTAAAACCTCTCCCTTAACCTGTGACCCCTAGTCTATTTGTAAGCTATGTAACCACACTCAAGCCCTTTCCAGCAGTCAATGCTTAACTTCGAGGGCACATGCAATTTATTATTTGGGTTTTTATACTCATTTAAGACCAAATCCAAATGTTTTCTACCCGACTGTTAAGTATCTAACCCTCTCCTATTAATGCCACTTCTTCTTTTTCATGAAAAACCACTCGTTATTTAGATAGAAAGTGAATTTTTTTGTGTCTCCAAATAGTGCTGATTGTTTGATTGATAAACTTGATTATTTTGATGGCATGTGTGTCAACTCAGCTGTCAGATCTGTGCTCACACTTATCAACAGAGCTGTTTTCATCTCTTCATGATGTCTGTGTTCCATTCATTCATTCCGTCCAAGTCCATCAGACATCACTTGTCAACTTGGGACCCACCATGCATTTGTCTTGCTCTCACTTGGGATATGCTTATGTTGTGCTTAGAATTCTGTGTATTTTCTTCAAATGCCCCCAACGGATGCAGGCTTCCAGCCATGTCAGGTCACACACCCCCATAGTTTAGCAAACCGCAGAAAGCTGCACAGTACTCCCTTGACTCTGGCTCGGTCCAGTTCCCTCTTTCTCCCTGATGCCTCACTCCCATGAATATGATGACATCAGTAAACCTGTGCAATCTCTGGCCTCCACCACTTTTTAGGGTGTCACTTGGACACGTTTTCAAACACCCTTCTATAACAATACAGCAGTGGTGTTTAGCACAGCCTTCTCTCCTGATGCTAATGACCAGCTTGTTAGCTGTGTCTATTCTATCTTGTCCAGCTACTCTGTTCAAGCCGAGTCTTTTTTTTTCTTTGGTCAAGGACCTCCTTCCATTTTACTCCTGGACCTCCTGAAGACCTATCTACCATTAGTAACATAACTGTCTTGCATTTGCCTGTTTACCAGCTAACTTTGCCGCTTGTCCTCACTTTATCCTTTTACATTCATATTGAAATATGCATGCCCCACCTCTGTTATTTACAGCCAGTCTCGTCTTGTTCGGGAGGCCTGGGGCCTGTCGAGAAGGCAGGCCATCAGCCTGTCCTCATGGCTCTGGTATGACGTGTGGGTCCCAAGTGACTGGTCCCCAGGCAAATGCACACAAATGTCAGAGCCACTAATTTGCTGTTGTAAAATAAACTGTCCCCTTTTCTCAATCTGGCTACATGGAATAGTTAGTGGACATGAGATCATCTTGAAAAGAAGAAGATATGAGGAATAGACTGGGATGGAAGGAGTGACAAAGACAAGATGGACAGGGAAATGTGAATGCACCTGAAGGTAGAGGAAATTGTGTAGACATACTGGAGAATGTACTTGAAAATATATATGTGAAAATATATTTGTGAAAAATGTGGGGGTGGGGGGCAGTCAGCCATTCTCTGAACTCTATCTGGCTTCAAGAAGGCTATAATTGCAATACAGCCAAAATTGTGTCTAATTGTCTTTCTGTCCCGCCAATGCCTATATTTCTCTCTGTTCATGATGGATAAGGAACATTTTAATGCAACACAAGAGTAGGCTCCTCTAATATGTTTTATTTTTGCACAGTAAATCAGTTAATCCTATCTCCTTCCTTTA